>NC_080798.1:22500509-22555509 GCF_028018385.1 Neofelis nebulosa | reverse complement strand
TGGGCTCAACCCCACAGCCAGGTTTATGGTGGATGATGCGGAGCAGGTGCCCTAGGGTTGCCTGTCTTTCTGCTCCTTAAAGGATGCCCCAGAAGTAGAAGGAGAACATTCAGAAAGGGACCGAGTTGAGAAGTCTACACAGGACAGAGATGGATCCCCAGAGGGGCAATGGCAGAACAGAAAAGCGGGTTCCATCGACATGGTTGCTGTGGCCTACTTCTCCCAGACAGATGGGGGCCATGTACCTGACTCCCTGCATGATACAGAGGTCGGCCCCCGACGTCCCGGACGCCTCCCGTGCTGTGTGCCGCAGTGCTCGTGGGCCAGCCCCGTCGTGTCACATGCCCCTGGACCTGTCTCTGTAACACTGTGCCCAGCACGGAGCAGACTCCCTGGGAGTGTTTGTGGCCCAGACAAATTAACGCATATCCAAGCAAATATGGGGTCCACCGAGTGAGCAGGAAATAAAATCAGAAAGTCTACCATGGTTTCGTCCCTGGGTCCGATCTGCTTTCCTCCCCGAAGAAGCCCTACAAAGAACACCCCAGAGGAGAGAATAGCTGTGTCTTTCACAATGGAAAGGTCAACCAACATGTGTTTATTGAGTGACTCTGTGGGCCAGCCCTTCGCTCGGCTTTGTAGGTGATGACGAGACAGGCAAGCCCACGGGGTGCTCTTGGTAAGCAAGGCTGGAATCTAAACATACAAGAAAAATTGGAGAGCAGGCCCGAGCAGCATGTCATTGTGGAGAAATATCCAGAAGAGGTTCCGGGGGTGGGGGTGTGCCAGGAGACCAGGGAGTGAGGCTGGGCAGGAATGCTGGACAAGGCAGGAAGAAGGAGGTTAGACGTTCCCACCTGAAGAAGATGGGGAAGTCAGGTGTGGTGAGCTCAAGGCCTCCAGGCCGGTATCCCCTTCGCTCCGGCCAGCTGCCATGTCCCTGGACAGGGTCTTTAAACTTCATGGCTCTCTGGTTCCTCCTTCTCTCTCTCTCTCTCTCTCTCTCTCTCTGTGTTGTCTCTCTTTCTTTCTCTCTCTCATCACTGCCTTTCCTGCTGAGGCCTCTTTGAAATTTGACTAAGGTTGGAGCCCATGTTTGAGCATTTCTGGATGCAATTTGGTATCATAGCAGAGAATCAAAGGATATTTGCTATCACTTTAAAGTCTGTTTCTCTCCCTCTTCCTCTGAGCACCTGACCCCACAATCATCGCCGGCTTTGAAATAATAGACCCATCATAATTATGGGAATTAGTCTGGAGGCTTCTGCCTTATTTGCTCAACTGAGGTTACTGAGGCCGTCTTTAGAGGTGGAAAGGGTGTCCGGGACCATCTCGGCTGAGATGGCAGTCACAGGGTGGGGGCAACCAGGTAGGGAGGAAGAGGGAGGGGCCCGCTGGGGAGGAGGCGCCCCCTGCCCAGCCCAACAGCCACTGTTCCTGGGGTCTGCGGACCCAGTGTCGTGAGACAACAGTTTCTCTGGAGAAGCTCAAATGAGGCTACAGGTGAAATGCCCCGAATTTTTTCAACGTTAAAACCAAATTTAGCAAATGAAAACTCTGTGATGAGTGTTTGCAATTTCCATTAGAGTGCCGTCCCCACATTTTCAGAAGCGGAAACAGAGGCCCAGGTGCGGATGAGGACTTGGGTTAGGCCGTTCAGTAGCCGGCCCTTGTGTCCTGTCTGCCTCCGGGTCCACGTCCCCAGCTCTGGTGTCCACAGATGTCAGACCGTTCCATCAGCGTGCCGCCCACACTGCCTGCTTCTTTCCAGAAGCTTCTGCTTGCCCTTGGCCAAGGATCCCTGGCCGCCTCACTGTGGCTTTGAGCCCATGGTGCACAGCCTGATTCAGTCAGCGCTCTGAGCACACAGGACTGAGCACCGCTGTCACAGGCAGCTGGCTCTGTGACCTCCCCTTCCAGGCTGTGGGGCCTCAGCGATGTGGCAGCCCGGGGAAGGAAAGGCTGAAGTTCTTACAGGGGGCGGCTTCAGTGTTCTTATAGGCTTTTAAAGGAATAGAGCAAGAGTTAATGCAGAACTCTTTCTTTGACTTAATTTATTATAATATATGTGGCTAAAATGTAGATCACACTGCTGTTTGGATCTCCGTTTTGATTCCCAAAATTGCAATCATGATAGGTGGATTATAACCGTGCTTTAACATACAGATGAGGAAATGTATTCCTGTGCAATTTTCCCCTAAGGAGAAGTCGAGGATAAGGGGCAGGAGTTTTGAATAACCTTGCAACACTTAGTTGTCTCTCTCGGTTATGGGATAGAAATTAGCATTATAGGACGATGTGTGTTGTGAATGCAGCACTGCTTTGAATATCCGTATGATAGAGCATCCAAAGGGAACACAGAAAGTGATTTTCCATATTAAAGAAAAAGTCACCAGAATCCGACCAGGCAAAGTGGTGTCGCCTTGTCTAATGGTTATTTATGCAAAAAAAAAATGCAAAAAAAAATTTATGCAAAAAAAAATTAAGTGCCTACTATGTGCCAGGCACCTTGCTAAAGGCTGGGATTCCACGGGAAACCAGACCGACCAAAGATTTTCTGGGGAAACGAGCATAGCAGAAAATACCACGTGGTACCCACCAAGGGGTGAGCTGGGAGGGGAATGGGTGAGGGGGTGGGAGGCTGTGAGCACCCAGGGGGCCAGGGGGCCAGGCTGAGGGAGAGGGGCATCTGGTACGCATCACACAGCCACACAGCTGGGAGAGCAGAGCATTCTTCCCCAGTCAGATGGTGTTTGCAGAGCACTGGTGTGGTGGGCACCCCCCAAGAACATATGTCTGGGCAGACTTTTTCCTCAGGCCCCGAAACTCAGCAGAAGTACAAGGGCAGAGCAGACAGCCGGATGCGCGGCCCAGGGGTCTGGACTCAGCTCTTTCCGCCAGCAGTGGTCCGGGGCCGGCAGCCACCCAGCCTGCTGCCTGCACCCTGAGATCATGCCCACCCGCCACCTGCACCCCAGCATCTCGGGCAGGGCTCCTGAGAGCCACCAGTCTTTCTGCAGAACAACACCCAGTGTCTGATGTCTGCATGGACGGCTGCTGGGTCCTGGCTGGGGCAGGTGTGGACAGGGAAGGCCTTGGGGCAGGAGAAATTGTGAACAGTCTTGCACAGCAAGTGGGGCAGGTGAGGCTCTGGTGACCAAGCACTGTTCTCCTCTGAGGGAATCAGGCTCTGGCAATAGGAACCTTGCAGTGTCTCGAGGAGAGTGTAGGGGAGCAGCCAGAAGCCCCAGGAGAAGAGCTGGGCCCCGGGGGGCAAGGGAGTAAGGACTGGGGCTACAGAGCGGTCAGACTCTCAATGTCTCCCCCTCCCTTGGGTGAGAGCCAGCTGCAGCCTGTCACCTGCCCTCAGTGCTATGCAGGGCAGGTCAACCAGTGAAGAAGTTAAAAGGAAAAGGTCGCTTCCTTTGATTGCACTGTTAGAGAATGGCCGTCCACGCTTCCCAGCACCAGGCGCGCATTCGTGCATACTTGCATTCAGTTGCTTAGTATTTACTGAGAACCTATTCTGTGCCAGGAGGTCTTAGAGACACAAAGGTGAGAAAAATAGACCTCATCCCATCCTTCAAAGAGTGGACAGTCTAGAAGGAGAGTCAGACATTTGGCAGGTATCACACAAAGTCCCAAGCTCTGTACATGTACAAAGCCCCAAGCTCTGGTTGGTATCGTGAATGTCACTTTCTGGGGTGATCAGGAAGTCAGAACATCTCCCAAAGGCAGCGACCTTGGAGCTGAACTCTCAAGAATGAGTGGGATTCACCAGGCAAGAAGGTGGTGGGTGGGCCTAGGGTTTGGGGTTTGTGTTTCAGGAAATGGGATCAGGGTGTGGTGAGTTTCTGAAGTCTGTCCATCGGGAAAAAGGTTCTCGCCTTTCTCCAGGGCCAGAAAGGCTGGCTTGGAATTCTCCTGATGTTCTAGGGATGCCCTGGGCAGACCCAGAGCAGGCCAGGGTGGGGTGGTGTTTTCATGGCCCCCTTGGGCATTGTCAAAGGTATCTTCCCAGCTCAGGTCACACCTGCAGTCCTGGGTCATTTCACAGTGCCCAAAGAACAGCTCTAAGATTCTTTCTGAGTCTTGGCTTGTGCTTTCTCAGGACAGGGCACGGGCTGGTTAGAGGGTCTCTGGGCTGCAGGCTCCTTGCTGTAGTGGGCAGGTGGGCACAGATATTTAGAGGCAGCTGCCCGTTGCCCTTAACACTGACCATCTTGTGGATGGATGGAGCACAGGATGGGGAGGCCTGAGCCACCCCAAACGTTGTGTGCTCCTCCCTCCCACCCCCCACTATTCACCTCCAGGGGACATTTGGATTAAGTCTGCCACATCGAAGAGGTGCACTGAGGACAGGTGTCAAATAAGCTGTAACAAGGGTTAGAAAATGTAGAGGTGATGTGGCCTTGTTCATGCATTCCCCAACCCAGGGGCTGGTGACACTTGGCTCATGGGAAGTGGTCTTCCCAGTTGGGCCATGTGAATCATCCTGGGAATTGCCAGGGGAGGGGAGCCCCATGGTGATTCCACTGTATGGCTCATCACCTGCTGGTTTCTCCTGGTTTTCTGTCATGTGAGTATTTTGGATCTGGGTGGGGGAGGGACCGTTAGTTGAAATGGACCAGATGACTTTTCCTCATATTCTCTCATTTGGTTTTGACCAGAGATACTGCCATTAGTCCTGCTTTACAAACAGTATTTGGAGGCTGGGCAGGGCTAGGAAACACTTGCAAGCACAAAGTGGAATCCGGAGCTGGCTATCTCAAAGCCAGTGACTTTCCTACTCTGCCAGGATTTAAGGTGGGTTAAGGCCTTGCAAGCCCACTATTTCACGAGACGCTCCCGATTCCTTTGTGATAAGTACCATTTTCCAGTTTTACAAACAAGGAGACTAAAGCTGAGGAAGTTTTAGCAGTTTGCTCGGGGTCCCAGAAATGAGAACTGAACTCAGATCTTGGAGTCAAACAGACGTCAGTGTTTCGAGGTGCTGCAGAGCCCAAACTGACCCCTTCGGGCCAGCAGTCTCTACCAGTGACTGGGGACCTTGCACCACTCAGTTCTGGCCTGCTGCCCCTCCCCCACAAGCTCCTTGCTCCTGACCCTCCTTCCTGGGGGCTCCTTGGAGGGCACACTCATGTTACTGAGTCTGTTCCTTGTCCCTGGTCAAGATTCCTTTGGACTCGTCTGTAGGATTCTGAGTCTGGAAAGTTCCCTTTGAGAAATTTGCCAACACTTGATACTTTTATCTGTGATCAAAGGGAGAATGAGCCAGCTTGACCTTCCTGTTAGAAGCCACTACCCAGGAAGCTGGTTCTCTCCAGAGCTAGGGTCAGTTCATTTACTCACACATCATTCATTGACACACGTGTCGGGTGAGTACTGGTGTGTCACCTACCATGTGCCAGATGTGGTGGAGGAGAAGGAATCACAGCCTTGCTCTCTGCAAGTGACAGGTGAAAAGGAAAGCTGGTGTCAGTGAAAACAAAATTCAGACTCTTCCCCCCGCCCCCAGCCAGAGATGCTTAGTTGAGGGCCTACCCAAGATGTGACAGGGAGCTATCCAAGGTTTCTAGCACGGCCTGATTTGTACTTGAGAGAGGTCACCTATGTGGATGTCAGAGGAAGACAGAAGTTGCCTCTCAGGAACGTTCAGGCTCTTTCCCCATTTCTACAAGGAGAAAACCATGAAAACTTGGCTGAAAGTACCATAGCACATTTGTGAAAGTCCACTGCCCTTCGGGTAGCAGCCTGGGGCATCCAGACACTGATGGGGAGGGCCATTCCCTAGTGCATCACCTTGGCTTTGTTTTGCCTGCTGGTACCTAGACAATGGACGGGGGGGGGGGGGGGGGGGGGGAGCCTCGGCTCTAGGCTCTACCTTTGGCTCCTCTGCTCTGTGGCCTGAGCCAAGGTGAAAGGTTTTGTCCTTTGGAGATCCACCAGCTGGACAACAGATCTCCAGAAAGATCAATGTGCCGTGATTAGCAGAACTGGATAGATTTTTTTTTTTTTTTTTTTGCTAATTTTTTACATGTCAGCTAAAGTAATGATTACTACCAGGTATTGAAAGGTTCAGGATTTATGCAAAAATGTTTAATTTTGATTCAGTGATAGTGTTTTTCTGATAAAGGTTCTCAAATTAAAAGGGCTAGATAAGTCAGTGCAGCTCAAAAATGGCAGTAACTTCAGAGCTGGCAATTGATACTTGTTTTCTGCCACTGTTTACTCTTCAATAAAAAATGCATATTTACCATAGCAACCTCCTGATCACGTGATGCCCTATCTTACCCGCTACCCTCTAAAACAGAATAGCTTCTTAAAGAAACACACACGTTCTAATATGCGTGCTTTTCAGATGCAAAAATGTGTTCTTTCTAAGGAAGCCCTCTTCCCTGGGATTTAATGCTAATAAACACGTCATCTTTATAGAAATCATTTTGGTCTCGTGTCTTAAATTTTCGGGCGTTCATTCTGCAACTCAAAATAAAATTAGTCTTAGAAGACCTTTAGATTATCTGGAGAATTTGCTGACTATTTGTTTTAACAAAGTTGTAAAAATATATATATGTATTTGTATTTATACATGCATATATATATATATATTTATTTATTTATTTTGTTTTTGTTTTGTTTTCAAACGGCAGACATTAGTATCATTTGGAAGGGAGTTTGGTGTCGGTTATAATGACCTGCCACTTCATCTGTGATTAAAGATTGTCATCTACGCGAAGCGCAACTACAGCCTGAACTGTTTTCGCTGTTAACTTGGGAGAACTGCCTGGGCCTTCAGAGCTGGGGGAAACTGCTCCAACCAGGACTTGTCCAGAGAGGACTGTTCCCCCTTCATCCTGGACCCTGTGCAAGTGTCTAGTTCCATAGCTTAGGGCTAGTGGGGAGGGGAGAGCCCTAAAGCCACAGGTCTCTGCTGTCCCCACCATGCCGTCCTGGCACAGAACGTGTCCCTTTGGCAATATTCCTGTTAAAAGCTACCATGAATTAGAGCATATCCTTCAGCAGACACCGTGCTGAATGAATTGTTATGTCTATCCCCGTTTTGCAGATAAGGAAACCAAACCTCAGAGAGGTTTTATGTAATTTGCCCAGAATCACACTTCTAAGAATTGGTGGAACTTGGTTTTGACCCGGAGCCTTTGGACCACAAATCGTTTCTTGTTAATCTGGGATTGAAACTCTTTTTTTTTTTTTTTTTTTTTTTTTTCTTTTCTTTGTCAGACTTAGGCTAGGAAGGAGACGTAGGGACGAGACAGAGAACAGGGCAGTGTGTAGCTCCTTCCTGCTCAGAACGTTCCTCCGGAGATTTGCCTGGCCTCGCTGTCACTGTTTTTTGGAGCATGCTCTACACTCTGGTTTTCACCTGGGCCCGGCAGCCACGGACCCTTGTGCCACGGGTCTCTCTGGATGCCACAGCCCCGGGCGCGGACAGCGTGGCTGTGCCAAACAGAGCTGTGGTCACTTGAGGAGGCTGGGGGCAGGGGTGCGTCTGAACCAGGGCTGGTGGATTTTAAAAATTCCTTTCAGCTGCGCGCAGACCAATCTGAAAAACAAGAACATATTGTGACTCTGTTATGCTCGGTGGCTTTGGGGGAAAATCTGATTGTGAAGTGAGGCAGGGGTCTCCATGGCAAAGTGGCGTTGTTACCTGAAACTCAGAGGAGGAGAATTGCCCGGACCCCATGCCCCGGCCAGCCAATCTGACTGCAGCGTGTCCACGAGCCATTTCGTAATTATCCATCATGAATGCCTCCATGCTGCCTTAATAGATTATTTAAAATGGTGCATGTGCCTCGCAAGCAACCTCAAGTCAGCCCCGAACTGTACATACATACAAGCCGGGAGAGGTAATTGCTTATCATGTATCTCTTTGTTCCAGACACTTTTATAAAAGAGTATGTATTATGTATGGTGTGACCTTCAAATGTCAGGAATGTGTTGTGCAATAAACTGTCAATATTTGTGGTTATAAGGTACTAGATGACTTTTACAATAATTGGAACGGCTATATTAAAAGCTTGGATCACTCAGCTGGTTAAAGAGAAAGACACAGGCCAGCGTTCATCAGGGACTTGCCTCCTGCCAACGATTAAATGGAAGATATTGCAAGGTGCTTAAGATGTCTTCTTTGTTTAAAAAAGACTATGGCAAAACATGTCTCCAGGGGAGACGTTATCTCCAAATCATGCCTTCTCCTTTCAGTGTGCTCGATTCCCAAGAGAAAACTCAGCCCCACAAGTTATGGCGACTGACCAAGTGCATTTTAAAAAAGATCAGTCCAGCTGGTTCTCGGTGTCATTTGGGTAAGAATTCCTTGAAACACGCCCGGCGGGCAGACATTTCCTCCAGTCTTCTCCCCACCCCCAGCACCCCCCCATAAATAAATGAGGGGGCTGTAAATTATCTTAAGAGGGTCTTAAAAGCTATAGTTTTTTTTTTTTTTTTAAGAAAATAAATTACATAGAAATGTTTTGGGAATTTATGCTTTACTGAAAGTAAAGGCTTCTGTAGTTTTCTTTTTTTGAGAAAGGAGTACTTAATTTAAATGATGGAAAAAGGAAGCCATAACAAATATTTTGCAATAATTACAGCAGTAATTGGGGCATGGATTACTTTAAAAATATCTGTCTCACTGTACTCTCCTATTGATGAATGTCTCCATGTGTATGGGAGGCTCGTCCTTCTCATGTCAGGGAGAACTTCCTTTTTAGCAAGGAAGCGGGCAAGTGAAATAGTGGATGGTACCTCAGCAATTGCCCCCCATCTTCTAAAAAGCCCACTTGTGGCCTTGCTGATTCTAAGTGTGTGTTTGTGATTCCCTCCACTTGGACGGAGAGAGAGCTGGGAGATCCCTCAAGGCAGCTTCCTCCAGGAAGTCTTCCGGCATGCCCCTGACCTCCCACCCACCCTGCTGGCATCACACCCCAGCCCCTGAAGGTGCTGAGCCCTCGGGGGCATTTCAGGTATCTTGCTGTTTGGTGCCCTGGGCCAGCTCCTCCTCCTAGGTTACTCAAAGCAGCTTCCCTCTGGCAGTCAGGAACTGATCTTAGCCTCTGAATTTCAGTTTGCCCGGATTCTTTTATTTATTGAAAAATGCATAATTAAAAAAAAAAAAAAGTATGTATCAAGCTCCCGCTATGAGCTGACTGCCTGTCACGTTCGGGGACATAATGTCAAACAGCAGTAAATGGCCCATGTTCGCGTGGAACTCGTATTCTGGGGAGGGGACAGGTGGTAAGCAAGTAATACATAGGTCAGTGAGAGTCTGCAAGGGGTGATAGGTAGGTGCTATGAAGGAACAAACCAGAGAACGAGGGGGCTGGGGGCTGGGAGGCGTGCAGCCCCCAAACAGCCTGGTCAGAGACGCCTCTCCAAGGAGGTGTCTTTGGGATTCCAGCCTGAATGCGAGTCTCTGTGTGGATTCTGGGGAAAGAATCCCGGGAGGAGGGGCAGCCGGAGCAAAACTCTCAACGGGACACCAGATAGGGGGGCTTGAGAATAGAAAATGGTGGGGGGGGGGTGGATGGAGTACACTCAGGAGTGCGATGAGGGCACAGCAGCAGTGGGGGCCACTTGAAAAGGGGGTTGCAGGCCGTGAGAAGGAATTGAGGGTTATTCTAAAGACCAATGGAGCCAGGGGCGTGTCCTTACCCTGCACACAACCTGGCTTTTCCCAGGGGCAGCTCCCTGGGCTGTCCCTCCTCTCTCTCTCACTCTCCTGCCTGGTTCTCCTCACCCAGGCCACTTCGTATGTGATCCCACTCTGCACTGCCTCACCCCCAACCATCTCTGGGACAGGTCCCCGCCCCCCACTCCTGACCGGGCCAGAGGGAAGACAGGGGTGTGCGGAGTCCAGAGGGACCCATCGCCCCGGATGTCTTGCCCTAGGTCAATTCTGTGCAGTCCACACGCTCCCTGTGCATCCACGGTCACAGTCCCCAGGTTGGGGACGAAGGGTGCCTGCCGCAGTGGGCCCTGAGGGCCTCGGGAAAGCTGGCAACGTGGTTACAGAGGATGTTGTCGACAGCAGCGTCACACAGTGCCAAGGGGAAGAGACCCCATGGGTGGCCCAATCGCCAGCAGTGGGGGGGGAGGGGTCCTGCACACTCCCCCGCCAGACAATTAGGAAAGGGCTCTGGGCTCGGTAAAACCAGAAACACATTTGGCCCGCAGTGCTTGATTTTGAAGCCCTTGTGTATTTTAAGGGAAATTTAATCCACGTGTTTCTGATTCATTTTCACTTAACTCATCAAAATGTTGCTTTAGAGAAGCTATTTGAGATCCTAGTGTCTTATTTTTTTTTTCCTCCAAATTTTAGCCTTTTAATGACCTATTTCCCCAATTCCAGAAAGCCGATCTTCCCCAAAGCAAGCAGAGCTCTGTGCCGTTTTGAGTTTGGGTCGAAGGTGAGGAAAGGAACCGGTAGAGAACATTCCACCCTTCCCCTCTCCACCTCTACGCACAGACTTCAGCTCACGAGCCCTGGGCTTGGCTTGCCTGTGAGCCCAGCCCCGGCCCTGGGCCTAAGAGCCCAAGGGGAAGTGGGTGTAGCCTTTCACAAGTGGACATCCTTTTCTAAAATAGCTCTGCATTCAAACAAATACTTTTGTCATTCCATGTTGATGCCTGTTTAACATGACTATATATGGCGTCATAACTGAGACCTTTGATGAAGCAGAAACAGCAGGTGACTACTGACTCCAGACATGAGTTTTGTCTCCCAAGAGTTAAATAGAATTGTTGACAGTAATGTCATGATTTTTATACCAACCACTGATTTAAAAGATTTTTTTTTTAATTAAATAAAAGGAAGTCTTCACTGAACCAGCAATCTCTACCACAATAATCATTGTCTTCTTTGGGTCTGTTAATTTTAAAGTTTTCAAAATAAGGGAAAGTGTCAAGCTTCCGAGAGGAACTATATTCCTTCAGACTTTCTCCAAGGTGTTGAGTATTTCCTGAAATTATTTCAAAGCACTTGTGTCCGCAGGCAAAAAAAATTAAGAAAGATGCACTTTTTCAGTGTCCTGCTCACCAACCCCCCCGCCCCCGCCGCCTGACTCCACAAATAGTTTTTTTCTTCATTAATGAAGTGTGAGCCATGCTTTTGAGATGCTCTTTGCACAAGGCAGACACTCAGAATTAACTGCACAATTCATCTGGGAAAAAGTATTTTCTGTGACACAAGAAGTTCCACAGAAATTAAAATGCCATGGCATTTCGTGTTGTGAAGTAGTAAGTGCTCAGGTGTCCAGATGGCTACCTTACCTGCGTGAGATTGCTGGGATACCTCTCCCTTCACTGTGTTGGATATAGCACCACCACCACCACCACCACCACCATCATCATCATTTTTTTTAACGGACATGTTTCCAAAATATACTTTTGGCCATGTGAGGCTGCCTCGGCAGGATGGAATGAGAAGTGAGCACACATCCACACTTTGAGAGGAAACCGCTCTTTGCTTTCCTTTTTTGGCCTCCCTCTATCCCTGTCGGTCTCCCTGGATCTTGCTCCCTGCCTCGGTCCATGTGTCGGTGGGACTCCCCGGGAGACGGGGACTAAGCCTGGAACCCTTCACAAGGACGTGTGTACTCTTCCTGGTCAGTT
The DNA here is from genome assembly GCF_028018385.1 of Neofelis nebulosa. Classification (NCBI taxonomy): domain Eukaryota; kingdom Metazoa; phylum Chordata; class Mammalia; order Carnivora; family Felidae; genus Neofelis; species Neofelis nebulosa. The sequence continues at coordinate 22,543,881 of NC_080798.1, read as the reverse complement.
CCTGGTGGCCTCCTGGAGGCTCTCCAAATCACCATGGCTGCAGAACCAAGATGGGTTCTCATCCATGCGATCTGGTGTGGACGGGCTCCCGGCGATCTGGAGACCCAGCGACCCATCGTCTTCTGTGATGCTGCCACCTCGACCTTCGTGTTGCAAGGTCACCGTGGCAGGGGGAGAGAGGGAGGAGGTGGCGGCACCCAGTCTCTCCTCTGCGTCGCCTTCGGCCGTGGGCCGGGACTTGTCACTGGATCTCAGTGCCAAGGAAGTTGGGAAAAGTAGGGGCACGTGGAATATTTAGGAGCACTTACTATCCTTTTTTATGGTGTCTTCCCTCCCATCTCTCTAAGACCCACCTCTGGTTTCCTATTTGGCATAAGATGAGGCTAGACTGGGTGAATGGAAGGCCAAGTGGGTGAAGGCGGCCTGTGGTGGGCTTGGGCATCTTCCGGCACTGCGGGGTTACAGGGTGCTGGAGCAGTCCTCGGGGCCAGATGGAACCAGGGCGGGGGGTCGGTGAAGGGATTTACCTAAGGACGGCCAGGCATCAGGAACGCTGAAGGAAAAGATTCCCTCTCCTGACTCCCAAGTCAGCCTTCTTGGCAAACAAGCCTATTTTAAATGTGTACCAAGGAAGCTCAGTGTTTAAAGATAACCTGGGGGGAACCTACCCTTAAGATACAAATTTATGTCATTATGTTTTTACATTCCGGACATACATACCAGTAAGGTTAAATGTGTAGTAAGGCCCCCATAAATTCAAATCATACTCATGGAGAGCAATTTAACCCACTTCAGGGATGGATCCAGACAGCTGCTGATAGTATTTTATGTGTGTTTAGGCTTTAACTTTTGAAAAGTTGTTTGTCTTTCTAAGTATTTGATGCTTTGTCTATCCAGGACTGCCAGTCTGTGGTTCAGTTGAGGAGGAAGATTCTAACAGGGCCATGGCCATTTTTAATTGCCCTGGGTCCTCCTTCCTTCCCACCCTCCCTGTGTGAATGCTGGGGAAGGCAATGCACCATAATGTCACCTTGACCTAGGCCAACCTTGCTGTCCACTTGGAGAATTGGAACACGCAAATGGAACTGGGGGAGGCATGGCTTCTGACCTTGAAATGACAAAATTAGGAAGGTCCTGTCTTGTGTCCCCTCACCCCCAAATAATATACACTTGAAACATAGCTTGGAGTGATTGGGCCCATCTCTTCCTTTTTTTTTTTTTTTTTTTTCCTTCTATTCTTTAATATCAAGGAAAAACAATAGGGGCGCCTGGGTGGCTCAGTCGGTTAAGCATCCGACTTCGGCTCAGGTCATGATCTCGTGGTCCGTGAGTTCGGGCCCCGCGTCAGGCTCTGTGCTGGCAGCTTGGAGCCTGGCATCTGCTTCGGATTCTGTGTCTCCCTCTCTCTCTGCCCCTCCCCTGCTCATACTCTGCCTCTCTCTGCCTCTCAAAAATAAATAAATGTTAAAAACAACGACAACAACAAAAATGTCCCCACAAGACATAAATCAATTGCATTATAAACAAAAACATACCCATTTTCTCCCAAATAAAGTACAATTTATAATCAAAATTGGTAAATCCAGTTATTAGTTCTAGTAGATCATTTTATTAGATGACTTAATACTGATGTCAGCTTGCAGGAGCAGGAGAAAGCTTGCAGGGTTTCTGAGACCTATTTCAATTCACTTGTTCTAGGTTAAAACTCTGGAAGGGGTGCATGTACAGTCTGCGTCCCTCTGGAATATCATTTGTTGCATCCGTGCAAGACATGCACTTCTTATTTAGAGGGGTCAAGAACAGAAGCAGGGGTCCCATGAGTTATTTCTCAGCCATTTTCCGCATCACTTGAGGCCCAGAACCCACCCAGGCTGAAAGTGTGTGAGGTAAGGAGATGGGCTCCCAGCCTGCAGCCAGATGCCCTGCCCCCAGGGACACCCAGCCTCTGGGGGCTGGCAGGACGGACTGGCCATTCTTTCTCGGATGAGCAAGGGGGCGTAGATGACAGGTCTGGGGCTGACCTCCGTGCTCACATTCACCTTCCGTTTACCCAAAACTGTTGGAACAAGGGTCTGATCAGAAGGAAAGACATACTGCAGGTTGCAGGAAAAGGACATTTTTTCAAAAGCTGAAACTGTCCGCCAGCGGTCTAAGGAAGGATGACAGATGTAACTCCTACCATGCTTCTTTTTTTCCCTGTTTCCTGGAGAGGCCGGGAAGGCCGGTCCGTCTGTAAGCAGGCCGGGGAACTGCTTCACTACGCAGCTCCGTGGGGCCGCAGGCAAAGCCTCGGGACTCCAGCCTGGGAGTCTTCTAGAAGGACAGCTGACGGTGCTTTTATACTCCGGGTAGAGAAGGAGTCAGAGGGCAGCCCCAGCTTTTCCGCTGAGTGAGCCTCTTGGGCTCTTGGGGTGGCCGGGCTGAATTTGGCCTACATGCTCGCTGCTACCCATCCGGGTTCAGGCGCCCACTCACACACAGGCCCTGTGAGGGTGCCACGTGGCCCTCCTTCCTCGGCTGTGGCTGTCCGTGGCTTTCAGCCTCTCCGGACACTTTCTGGGACCACCCACAATGCCCCTTCATCGTAGCTCAGAGTTTGTTTTTCTATTTGGATTAGTCTAAGAGTAAATGCCATAGGCCTTCTGGCCCTCCGTAAAAAAAAAAAAAAAATTCATCATTTCTGTGTAGAGTGAAAATTAGACTCTTAAATCTGCAAAGAAAGCTGTTTATCTTACAAATTTCTTCTTTTTATTGGGCCACACATATCCAAGATAGAAAGATAAAAGGCAAACAGATACAGGCCATCACTTAGAGTGACATATAGTGAGGCACCGCTCACCCTCAGCTTCTGTAGAACCTTCCAGAGTGGCGCATGTATTTATCGACGCTGTGCCCTGAGCAAGGACTCACCAAAAGCTACAGTAGAAATATGTCCTCCACGCTCTCTCCCTCCTGTTCCATTGGACAGCTCCACCTTCCACTGCTCACAAAGGCTGGAGGAAGATTCTGGAGAAGGTATTCATGAGCAGATCGCGGAACATGGGGCTTTGCAGGAATTTAACGTCACAAGTCCACACCTGCCCACTACCTCTGTCCTGAAGCCAACGTCCGGGGCACTTAGTTCTGTTTATGATGCAAACTGACAGCTATCAGCCTCCTAACTTAAATAGGGTATGTTAGTTAACTCTGTTGCACACACAGAGCATTTGGCAGAATCTGAATCAGGCTCTTGGTGATTTTAAGCTGACCTCAGGATCCCACAAAAGGAAAGCCGAGTCACGCTGGGGGGACAAATGCAACACGTTTGGGATGGGGAGAGGGTGCGTGCGGGAAGGAGAATGGGTAGGAGACGGCATCCCAGGTACTTAAACCTAGGATGTGGTTGGTTGACTTGAAATTGGCATCTGGCCGTTGTTCTCCTGGGCCGTCAATGAACTGGTGGCCGTGGCCCCTGATTGGCCGTGGCCCCTGATGGGTTGAACCTGTGGGGTGTGAAGCACCCCGCTGTGACGCACTGGGGCATTTGTTTGCCTTGAAGTGATAACTCTCTCCTGTGCGTTTGCCTTATTCAATAGCACCCTTTCCACATTCATGTGGATGATCAGAAAGCTAGTGCCAGGTGGGTTGAGTTTTAGATGCGGCTGAACCCGGTCCCCCTACCATGCAAAATTATGGGGAAAAAAAAAAAAAGATGCTGGGTAGATAAACCCTTTGAATGGCCCTTTCAAGGAGGGTTGGAGGAGCTGGAGAGAAAGTGGGATCAAAAGTGAGCCTTCAAAGAACTTTGCCAGGGTGACGATATCGTTGTGCATTAGTCCAAACACAGAGAGGATGCTTGAGGCCCAGGGTTTCCACGGTTGCTTGGAACAAACATCCAAATGAGAATGAAATGTGATTGCCTTCATCTTGTGCATGGCCTATAAGTCTGTCCCTTTTGGCTGTTAGCAGGAAACACCAGGAACGGATGTTGCAGAATAAAAGCAATTTGCATTTTCCATTGCTTGGAAGGTACAAATCTTGTTTATTCTGTTCTCTGCAGAAGTCATAGGTCTGCTTATTATCTCAGAAGGTCCCCTTGTTCCCCTAGTGGATCTACCATGGTGCCTAGAGGGTGGGCTGAGAGCTGCAGTGAGGACCCCGCCAACCTCAGGAGCTTGGGTTCTCTGCCAGGGGGTCAGCCTCCAGCTCTGTGGGAAGGCCAGAGGAGAGGGCTCTGGTGCCCACCCCCACCCCAGCCCCCGGGAGATGCAGATTCCCAGCTCCTGCCCTGCTCCCCTGATGTCGCCTCTTTGGCAGTGTGATGTGGGGCCTCGGGTGTTGCGATAACATATCCTCCAACCACTAGATATTTTCACGGTTTTATTTACTATTATGTCCCATCATTTCTGTGCAGAAGGCAGCCGTATGTAAATTTTATTCCATTTTCTAATGGTTTGGGTTACATAACAAATAACAGCAGGAAGGAAAATTTGTATTGATACTTTACAGAGGAAGTTCTCAAGTCACTGCACAAAGATTTAACTGCTCTGCTCGAAGTTTATGGGAGTCTAGCAGCTGAGTTTCTGCACATGACTTTGAATATGTCACTATATGTTTATCATGGGCTAATTGTGGAACTGCATTTTCATACTTTTTCTTCTCCCTTTCATAAGATTACAGCAGCCAGCGGTGGATACAAGACTCGGCAAGGAAGAAATGATCAGTTTTGGATAATTTTCTTTCCTGTCCCAAAATAGCTGTATGTCTGCATGTCTTAGGGACTTGGCCAAGACATATTTTCTTTTCCCCCCTCATTTGTTGCTAGATATAATGCAAATGTGTTGTCGGTCCCATAGTGAGCTCTCCGGCTAGTCCGTATTACAAATTAATCAGATTCAACAAACGCCACCATTTTTAAACTTTTGAAAAAAAAAATATTTAATAGGAGCGAAGCGAAAGAAGAAATCAAACCAGCTGCTGACACAGCTGTTTCTTTTCTTGTTTAATTCAGTTCAATATAAAGGTACCATATGCTGCTTAAAATGATGATAGGAAAGATGAAATAATTTAAGAGAATAACAAGAAAATACATGAATTGTCAGCATTCTGTCAGATTGAAAGAATGAAATAGACAGGTGTAGTATTGACATGTTTCACTTTGTGCGGTGTTAGCAGTTTGGGTGCGAACAGCTTCTGACGTGCGGAAGTGATGTGAGAACGTTTCTCCTCCGCTGCAGACCTCGGCGAGGAGGCTGGGAGGGCCGCCGGCGTCCAGCAGCCCGCACTGCTTCGCGACAGGAGCCTGGGCTCGGCCATGAAGGACTGCCCGTACTGTGGGAAAACCTTCCGGACATCCCATCACCTAAAGGTCCACCTGCGGATACACACAGGTGAGACGCGTGGGTGCGGCCGGGTGCGTGGCATCGAGCTGGGGGCCACCACTGTGTCATCACCGGCCCCCGCCGCACTCTCCGCGGGTCCCCGGGGGACCCTGGCGTCCCGGCTCGGTCCTCCACAGCCAGCCTCCCAGATGACGCACGGGCCTGTAGACGCCAGTCTCCTGTGGTCCAGGTCTGGGGGGATGATGCTTTGTGGGAGGCACCGGGACGTCTCGCCGCTGTCTTTAATGAAGCGGGGCCTCTCGTGCCCCTTTCATGGACCAGGGACCCTTGGGGTGCAAATGACCGGAGTCCAGCTCAGCTCTGAGTGCGAAGGGAGCTGAGTGTGGCAGCTCCCTGACCACGTTCAGGCGGACGGGCTTTTGGCCCAGCTGGGGTTACGTGCCCACACCTGGGACCCGACTGATGGTGTCAGCCCCTCACGTTATACAGGCTGGAGCATCGCTGCTCTCCGCTGGGTCTGCTCGAGACAGGAAGTGAGGAAACACTTCAGCAAACACTGGAAGTGGCTGCCGGACCGCTCTGGTCATTTCTCCTATTTCCCTGCCATCCTAGCCCCTCGAACAAATGCGGAATTTTTTTTTTATTTTTTATTTTTTATTTTTTTTGTCTCTCTGCCTTGTCCCTTGGTCACCTATGTTTTTTTTTTTTTCCTTAGCTTTCTGTTGGTTGTTTGCACATTGCCAATACAAAAAAAAAAAAAAAATCTATCTGAGATATGGACACCTCCATTTTCTTTGATTTTTCTCCTGACACTTTATCTATTGGAGTATGAGCTGCTTCAGAGGATAGACAAATATGCCATCTATTTTCAAAAATAATTGTGGTCTATTTCCCAAGGAATCAATAAAGCTCAGGGTTGTGCAGGATATTTAGTGCACACGGGCCTTGTGTGCAGCGTGTGGTTAAAGAGAAGGAGCCCCTCACCTGGAACCTCACCTGGTGCCCGCAAATCTCCCTGACACTGAGAGGAGCCCTGAGAACAGGTGGCAGGGGGCCGCCGTCTTTATTCATGGTCTGGGGCACAGCTGAGCACCACCACTGTCCTGGAGCACTTCTCTCCTAGAGTCATCCCAGGGCAAAGAGGGAGCTTCTAAAACTAAGCACTCCCCCAGGCCCTGTGGGATCCTAGTCTTCTTGACCCTCCTCCTCCTCTCTCTCCTACCGCACGGGCCTCTTCCGGTTCCTCCAGTGCAGAGGTCCAGTCCCTGCCGCAGGGCCTTTGAACCCACTGTTCCCTCCATCTGGAAAGGCCTTCCTCCCGGTAGGTACTGGGGGCTTACCCAGAACTTCAATGTGAGCTCTTCAGAGAGGCCATGTCTTACTTCCCTGCCTAAACTTAGCACTTTCTGAAACGATCCTGTTCAGTTCAGTTGTTCGTTTCCTTACGCATTGTTCGTCTCCCTCCAAGTGGACTGTGAGGGTGGCGATATTGTCCATATTTTTAATTGCTGTAATTTCGAGAGCCCCAGGGTCTCTAAGAGCCCTTTACATGTAGTAGGGGCACGGTGGATTCATTTGAAAGCTTGAATGTCAGAACAAATTTGAGAATAAGTGAGTGAACTTCTTCCTGTAATCTCTGGACTGTGCCAGGTGGCATGGAGGGGACAAGTGCCGCGAGGAACATGGACCCTTCCCCAGGGAACCTGTGGCCCTTGTAGAAAGGCAGCCTGCACACGAGAACCCATTGGAAGCCACAGTGTGCCAGCTAGGCTGTGAATTGCACATAGAAGTCCTGGTTTCAGATAGAAGACCCCTCCCAGGAGCTCAGGGAGGGGTTCCTGAGTTCCTGCCTCAGGGTCTTTGCACTTCTCTGCCAGATAGGTGCATTGGTTTGCTCCCTCATTTTCAGAGTTTGATACCAATGTCCCCTTCTCAGTGAGGTCTTCCCAGTGATCGGGCTCAGGACGAGGTAGCTCAGATATCTGGCTTTCTCAGAACATGCCGATGTCCACTTTCTTCCCCAGGCTGGAGCCGGGTCCCCTTGGGCTGTGGTGGTAGTTGGAGGGGGGCACAGACTGCCAGGATGTGGGAGGCAGTCCACCAGGGCATCCACCGTTGGGCTGTCCGCAGGAGTGCGGGGACCTGGCTAGGCGTGTCCTGTGATAGCACCCGTTTATTAGATGAAGACACAGGCCTCTGGGCCAAGCTTACCAGGTGGTTGGTGGCTCACCACAGGTGACGTTTTCCCTGCCAGGGAGTGTGGGTTAGGAAAGAAAGGGGCAGTGTCTCCCTGCCAGGAGCCCTGCTGACCCTGTGGGCCCAGCTCCCATCAGCTGGCCCAAACACGGTCATAGGAGAAACTCCCCAGAATATTTTGGGTGAATTAGGACCACGTGGATGGAAGCAAATGGATACCGCTTTTTGAGGTTTTAAAGCTTGAGAAGGGTTATTTTCCCCCCTAAATTTCTGCTTCTTGTGCTTCACAAACTTCTGAGGTTTGTGACCAGTAGTTTTTGGAGACACTGAGAGAAGCAAGACAAGGCCGTGGACAGAGGCATTCCGGAAACTTCCCAGAATAAGGGAGAAAATGAAAGAAGCCATGGAAACATCACACTGCCAGCCCCCCTCGGAAACAGCATTTGCAGTGTTTAAAAGTCAGAATGGTTACCAGATAAAGATCAATTTCCTTTTTATCAAAGAACAAAGAAGTTGGAAAATGCTTAGACTCGTGCATTTGAATAGAACAGAAAGTGTTGCATGTTCCAAATCACCAAAATAAACATCCATTTTGACAATGTTAAAGTGTAGATTACATGAGTAATTAAAAATCCAAATCAAGTTATTTGTTAATAAACGAGTGAATACGGGGCTCCAGTTGTGGGGATGTCCTGTCCTGCCTTGCCCCCTTTCTGTCTGTGTTCTTGTATTTCCAAGTGACATGGCCAGAGGACAGCAGTCTATGAGACGGAATCCATGTTTTCCAAAATACCATGTCTTGAAGTTTTTCTGTAATGGACCCATATGAGCACAGTTAAAAATCCAGTGTGTAATAAATATATTTTAATTGGTCAGCGTATGAGGTGGTACATTCTCTGTGTTTTTCTATCCCACTCCATCTTTATGAGCCGTCTCGATCATAGAGCATCCACTGATAAAAACCACTTTCCTTTTTTAACTCCACTACATTAACTCAATTACTGCCCTCCTTCCACCAACACCTGTTTATTAGGGAGGTGCTGAGTAGATGCAGAACCCAGGTTGTTCTCAACACCTGGGGGCTGGGGAGAGCCTACAGGAGCCAGAACGTTCCCTTCTACCCCCTGAGCTGCAGCCAGACCCATGTGGGGCCGAGGGAGGTGTGTGGAAGGCCCCAGGGGCCCCGAGGGGCCCTCAAATCCTACAGGCCACTCCACTCTGGCTCTTGCCAGGCAGAAACTGATTACAGACACCCAGGGAGGCCGAACTGCTTTCCTGTTTCAAACGTTACCATGAGCGGATTAGGACCCAATCACTGAATGTGTATGGTTTGTCTTCTAGAGCACATGGCGATGATTTTAATTCAGACCCAGTCAGTGCAGGCTCAGAAAGGAGATTGCATCAGGGTTCTCCAGAGAAATGGTGTATATATATATATATATATATGTATATATATATTCATATTCTAAGTATGTGCAATATATATTGTAGATGATAAAGCATATATATATATATATGTATGTATATATATATATGCTTTAAATAAATAAATAGATTTATTATAAAGAATTGGCTCACTCAATTATGGATGCTGAGATGTCCCGAGACGTGCATTTGGCAAGGCGTCAGACCCCGGGGAGTCAGTGGCATTAAGTCCCAGCCCAAGCCCAAGTCCAAAGGCAGGTGAAGGCGGATGTCCCAGCTGGAAAACAGGCAGAGACAGTGAATTCTCCCCTACTCAGCCTTTTGTTCTGTTGAGGCTTCCAGTGTACTGGATGAAGCCCACCCATGCTGGGGAGGGCAATCTGCTTTCCTCAGTCTACCCATTCAAATGCTCATCACATTTAGAAACACCTTCCCAAACACTCCCAGAATAATATTTGAGCAAATGTCTGGGTACCACGTGGCCCAACTGACGTAGAAAATCAACCATCACGGGGCTGCAGCAGCAAACATTTAGTCCTAACGCACAACGGGAGGCAGGGATATTCCCTAGGTCGCCCCCGGCCGAGGCTGGCCAATCATTTCATTATGGGCTGCCTGAAAATGCGCTTCTTTTCCTCACTTCCCCCTCCTCTAGCCCCATCTTGGGGATACCCTCCAGGGCTCCGTGGATCTGTTTTGTGTACAGGAGGTAGGCACGTGCTGATCAGTTTCCAGAAGACTGGAGGGGTGTGTATTCCCCACACAAGCCCCAGATGGGTGTGACACCCCACGTAGTGGCTGCAGGACCCCAGGCTGAGTCGTCTCAGGTGGCTTACCTGTGTGTTGGGTTTCCCAGGAGGCTCCTGTTGTCTCAGGAATGACCATCATAGAGAAATGTAATAAGCAACCTCACTCATGAAAACTTGGAGACACGGAAGTTCAGGGACTAATTAAAAATAAATCTCATTAGTTTTTTTCCCTCTCAAATTATGCGAGTGGTTTATTAATCTGGTTTTGATGTGCTGCGTGCACTGGTCCGGCCCTGAGTTGAGAACCTCTTTATGAAAATGGATTTGTACAGGGAAGCTGGAGGTGGCTTTCCAGGGCTCTGGGCTGTGGTCAGGGTGGGCGTGTGGGGCACGCCCAGCTTGGCTCACCCCTGCCAGGTGGGTGCCTCCGTGATGCAGCAGCTGGACGCTGGCTGAGTGGGGTGTCTGGGGTGCTCTCCTTGGCTCCTGCTCGCATGCTCGTTCCCAGGCAAGGTGTCCCTGGCCCGATAGGACCACAGAGAACTGTGGAAGTTGCTTCTGTCATGCAGTACCATCATCAAAGGGATGTGTGCCCAGCTGGGGGCCGGGGTCAGGGACTCTCTCACCTCTTGACTGAGGCTAAGTCCACACTGCATGGGAGCTACTGGCTGGAGGCAGAGAAATGCAGCCAGTAGGAATCATGTAATAACAACAATAATAGGAACAGTAGCCACCACTTTGTGGACACTCGCAGGTGCGGGCACCGTGCTGATCCCTGCACCTGAATTCACTCCTTCTCTGTCCCAGCGCCTCAGTGACCAGGTTGCACCCTGCCCCTCGGCAGGGAGGAGGAAACAGAACCTCAGAGCTGTGAAGTTACCCACTCTGGGGTGCTCAGCATTGCTTACAGGGTGAAACCCAGATCTGTCTCTTAACCGCTGCACTGTGTTGGTATTTTTACTTTTCTGGGTGGATCTTTTGGCTTGTTTTAGGGAATTAATGCAACATTTCTTTGACAGTGTGTGTCCACACCATAACCAGAGGGAGGAAAGGAAGTGACTTGTACCCACAAGGTGTGTTGACGCAGCCTCCCGGCGATTTCAAAGGGAAGTACCTTACACCCTGGCTCCTCCTTTACCCCCAACTCACAATGGTCTGAGGCCACGCCTCCTTGACCCCGCGTGCCTCAGTTTCCCCAGCAGCGTGAAGAGGTTAGGGAGATGGTGAGGCAGGGAAGCGGCCACTGTGGCACATGGAGGTATGGAAGGTGGGGTGGGATTACTCGCTGAATCAGGAGATGATAAATTACTCATGCCGTTTTGGAAGCTGCCTTTCATCTTCAAAGAGCTTCCGAAGCACCAACTGGTATATAGATGTGGGTGGAAATGAGAGTTTAGTGGGCCTAACGCAGGTGCCTAATGCCTGATGTACACATACCTTACCTTCGATGCTTCTGTTTCCTCTCCTAGGTAAGGTGACCAGGCTGTTTTAACATTTATAAAAGCACATTGAATAGATTTTCAAATATAGATTGGTTAACATGAGTGCTTTTCCCTTTTTTTTTTTTCTAAAAGGAGAGCATGTGTTGTTGTCCTTAGTGGGGGACAGCCACCTGAATAATGATGGAAAGAAAAAGAAAAAAAAGATCGGCTTGCCAAAACCTGATTCTCTTCTTTTGCTTCTTTTTTTTTTTTTTTTACTTTTTGTTTTGAATTAAAATTCTATCATTTTTGTATTTCTAAGATGAACTAAAAGCCCATTTTATCCCTCCACAGTCCGCCAACCTTGCTGTTCCTGCCTTAATGACATCCCAAACTTTTGTTGAAAATAATTGATTGAATTTAAATTTCCTTAAAAGTTTAAGAGGTAATGTTACAGTATAAATTTCCTACCAAACACTAAGTAGGGAAATATCCATTAGTGAAATTAACTACAGTTTCTAGGTAGCTAACAATGTGCCGTATACAGTAGGGCATGGCTAATGAACACTGCAGTGGGTGATATTTCATTATACAAATTAATGCTCACATTTTAATGGGAAAGTCACATAATGAATCTCGGCTTCAGTGACAGCAATTAGAGACACAGATTGTCCCCTTCTGGACAAGGCACTGTTTAGCAATAAGCAGCTGTGTGAAAAGTCTTCAGGTTTACAACATATATATGCTTTGGGGGAATTAGTGTACAATTTATATTAATGTACTGAAGCTTGGCTGCAAAGGCACCACCATATCTATCTCTCCTGGTATTAACTAAGTAAAGACATGTAGAAAGACTAAATAAATATCAAATGGAGGATGCAAATACGGGGAAATATCCAGTTACTCACCTTAAAAGTTAAAACACTTTTGGAGACTTAGCGCACACACACACACACACACACACACACACACACATACGTTAGAAGCATGAGCCACTTCTTGAAAGCTCGGTAAAGGGATTTCTAGAGAGAATAATGTGAATCCACCTGTTAGTTTTGGAGAGGTGCTGTTGGGGTATTGGCTCCATTGAATAATGCCAAAATAACTCCCCCGAACAGTGAGGGTTCCTTTGGCCCATGAAGTGCAAAGTGGAGGCTCAGAACGATGAAAGACGTGCTCGTGTAAAAATAGGTACAATGAACTAATTAAACCACTTGGTCATATATTTCTAAAAATTTATGGTACAGAGCCTGGGAGAAGTTATCAGTGATATCCCAAAGTTGAATATACATCTTGTACCACGTGTCGGGGAGGAACTGCTTTAATGTAAGATGTTTCCGGTAATTCATTAGTCTATTGGAATGACGAACCGATGACTTTTTATTTCAGCATGCCTTTTCTAGCAGAGCTCTCTTTTCTACACGTGTATTGTCTGTGCCCGTACCTTGTTCCTTTAAAATATTGGGAGAGGCTTCCCCCACAGAGGGCCCCCAGTGTTCTGACCTGCTTTCTTCCCTGGGTGAATAGCTCAGTACTGGGCATCCTTTCCCCAGATGCAGGTTTCAAACTGTCCGGCCAGTCCAGACCCAGTCTGCAGACTAAGGTACTGTGGTCCTCCAGGTGTTTGAAAAAGTTTTAAAGCAGGTGCCAATATTTAAGAACCAGGATATTGCATGCAGAAATCTGGACGGAGGGCCTTTTCTTAGAATGTCAGCGGTCCTCATGGCCCCTGCTGCCTGTAGTCGGGGGCGACTGCTCTCTAGGAGAGCCACCCACCCCTCCCCCCAAACCCTGCTGTTTCGCACACTTCTGTGATCCGCCTGGCTCTGACGGCATCTGAGTGTCTGCCTCCAACATCAGGCAGACGAAAAGACAGCGTCCCAAAAGTCATGGAGGTAACTGGAGGACTCATGACCTCCTTGAAAGCTTGGGGCAGTCTGAGTGATCCTCCCAGTAGATTCGGGCCAATTGATGGCCTGAGCGGCCAATCATTCAACTAGACAGAGCTGCAGGCAGGGTCTGGGGTCGCCTGTGCCACCGGGTCATATGGGGAATGCTGGGTGGGAGAGGGCTGACTGGCTCCCTGACTCGGTCCTGGGCAGAAGCCTGGGGCTGTGTGCGACTTAGCCCAGCACACTCGGGTCAAAACGCGTGGCCAGATACAGAGACCCTGACTGTGAAGCGGCTCTCGGCACGGGTAGATTCAGTGTCCGCCGGTCACCAAACGCAAGGGAAGGGCTTGCCCTCTCCTCAGAGCCTACTAAAGGTGCTGACAGGTTTCTCTCCATCTTGTTTAGGCCAGGGTCGGGAGATTGTCTCCCAAGCACTCTGAAATACACCCTTGGGGGAAGGCATGTCTGTGTACCCACTGGAATGTTTTCAGTGGGCAGTGGGACCCTTGGGCTGCCAGGGGTTGCCAGGAGACACTCATCCCAGATGACTCCATACCTGGGTTTGCCTGGCCAGGAACACACACCACTAGCTGGGGTCTGAAGCGTCCCCTGTACCCTCTCTGAGATGAGGCCCCAGAAGGTGAGAGAGGGCGTCAAGGAGAGGGCAGTAGTGGTTATGCAAATCGTTTAAGCGTTATAAAGAAAATAAAATCAAAGACCTTTTTAAAAAATTTTTTTTAATGTTTATCTTTATTTTTGAGACAGAGAGAGACAGAGCACGAGCGGGGGAGGGGCAGAGAGAGAGGGAGACACAGAATCCGAAGCAGGCTCCAGGCTCCGAGCTGCCGGCACAGAGCCCGATGCGGGGCTTGAACTCGTCAACTGCGAGATCATAACCTGAGCTGAAGTCAGACGCTCAACCAACTGAGCCGCCCAGGCGCCCCAAGGATCTTTTTTTTAAAACACAAATCCAGAGGGGTGGATTTGTCCCCTGGAAATTTGCTGTGGAGCATTTGTCTGCAGAAGTGGGGTGACAGGAAGAACGAGGCAGGCCGTGGAACCATGCAGAACCATTCGGTCAGCATGGGCAACGGGTAGAGAAAGGCTAGAGCCTGTGTGTATCACGTGCAGTCAAAATCACCTTTGAGAACTCACTAAGTAGCCCCCAATCCAGCAGGGCCTAGACCCTTGGAGACCCCAAATCCCGTTTCTCAGCGACGGCCTTTTTCTCCTGGAGCAGTGGAGGCCAAAGAGCTGCAAAAGAGAAGTGGGTTGAACAAAGAAGAGTTTCCTACACTGCGTGTGCGTGGCGTATGTGTGTGTGTGGTATGTATATGTGTGATAGGTGTGTATGTTGTGTGTGTGTGTGTAGTATGCACATGTGGTATATGAGTGTGTGATGTGTGTGTGTGATGTGTATATGGGTGTTGGGTACGTGCTGGGTGTGGTATGTGTGTGTGAGTGTGTGATTGGTTGTAATACACGTGTGTGTGTGCATGTGTGTATGAGTGTTGTGTGAGTGTGTGACGGGCTGTAATGCGTGTGTGCGTGTAGGTCCATGTGGCGTGTATGTGTGTGGACTCCACTTGCCTTAGTGGCCGTATGATCTGTGTCCCCTGCAAGCAATGGGTGCTGACGCCTCATCTCTGGTTCCTCACTCAGTTTCCCTCCCTACTTGGGAGGTGAAAGGTGAAGGTGCTCACTCATTCAATCTAAACGTTGTGTGTGAACGAATCTGCACGTTTCTGGGTGTGTGGGGGTGCCCATGTGTTTGTACATGTCAATATGGCCCCATTCGGGAGACCTGGTTTTGCTCTTGACATGGGCTTCAGAGCTGACGTGAGCCTCAGCACTAAGAACGCTGGCTTCGCACATGACAGGTTGAGGAAGTCGAGTCCCCAAGACGGGTCCCGTGTCCCCGGGAGTGCAAACCAGCATGGGACCTCTGGTCCCCACTGCAGACTTAGCAAACACTTCCTAGGGTCCCCAGCGGACTACCTTCCCTGCTAAGCCACCCCACAATGTCTACCTACAAGGGCGCTTCTCCACCCAGGCTCAGCAGAGGCCCACGTGGGGGCCTTTGAGGGACCTGAATCCCAGTCTTCATCCTGGAAATTAACTCAGAATTTCTGGAGATGGAGGAGGGACCATGTGTCGGCGTTTTTTAAAGCCCCCAGGCAGTTTCTTTCACCTGGGTTTTTTCAAAGTACAATCTTTACACTGCATCGGAATCACCAGGGACACTTTGTTCAACATATTGCCTTCTGGCCCCCACCCCAGACCTAGAGAATCAGAACTGCTGTGCGTTGTGTTCCAAAACTAGTGTCTAAAAATCCCCTGGTGATTCTAATGGGTTTGAGAACCACTGCTTTAGTGTGAATTTCAAATGTGTGTCCTTTGGAAATATACACACACATCCTTATGCATCACTGCAGTCCCCACCTAGTAACCCCCCCCCCCCCCCCCCCCGCTCACCCCCACTGAGGCCTGGAGGCAAAAGTCCACATTCTCCCTCTGTAGCTCCTGCTAATGAACGCCCATGCATCCTCTGCGAACCCCTTGCCAGACGCACTTAATCATTTCCAGGTGCATTTCTGAAATGCATCCTGAGTTTCACCCAGTACCTGCAGGCCTCACCTCTGCCAGCTTTCACTGCAGGGCCCTCCCCTACGTTCCTGCTAACCTAGGGAGCCAGGGTTCTGAGTTCCTAGTTAGGGTCTCCTGTCACAAGTCCGGCTGCTATCCCCTCAGCTCCAGAACCTGCTTCTGCTCCAACCGGCCACCGGACTGCTGGGTCAGCCCAGAAGTGCCTGTCCATAGCGTCTGTCCCACTGAGGGTTCCCTGACCTCTGACGAGGTGTCCAAATAACATGACTGGAGTGAATCTGACTCTATAAAGTGGGAAAATGGTGCCCAAGGCCATTTATGCCTTTAGCTCAAAGGGGATACTCTTCCTGCTAGATCCACACCATTGGTCTAGCCAGAGACAATTGGGACTTTTCAATTTAGAGACATACATTCCCAATTAGGCCTCCCTTCCCATCTCTGACGTGTCCAGGGGTGACCTTTAGCATCTTGCACGAGTGAATGGGGAGCCCATAGCCACCATTTTGAAGAGGCAGACAATAGTTCCGCCAAGGTTCCGGCATGGTTTCTGGAGATGATGTGGAGTCTCCTGCTCATTCAAGGAATCCTTCTCCCCGCCTCTCGAGTGTTGTTACCTCCAAGTGCCCTACGCCTAGAGATTGGGAGTCAGAGCATCCGCTGAGACAGACACAGTAAAATGTCTTTGGGATACACCACTCACCAATGAGTTGCCGTTGCGTTTTATATCAGTGTGGCTTACCAACAAACAGAGGAATGGGTGGGGGCCGCTGAGTTTCCTGGGAGAAATGACAGGGTGCTATTGTGAAGAAGTTAACGGACTGCCACGATGCCGTTTCTTCCAGAGAGCTTTTTGATTCCAAAGTCTAGAAGAGACCCTGGATTGCTAACAAATTCTTGGAATACATTGAAATCCACATCTGTTTATCCTCCTCCCTTCCTCTATCCCACAATGCGGGCAGGTCCAAGTTGTATGTTACGGTATCTTTTTCCGTGGTGGAAAGAACAAAGAAGTTGGGTGTTGAATTTAAATAAATATTTAATTCATGAAAATGATCTTATATGTTTTAAAACACTCTTTAAAGCTATTTTTATTCTCTAGAAAGCGCTTATTATAGGTAAATTACACATTTTACTACCGGAGCATTAGGTTTGCCATTAGTACAAATTTAAGGCACTACAAAGACCAGTAGATAATGTTAATTTCAAATACAGAAACTAAATATATTTTGTACCTTTTTTATTACTCATTTTCTTTTAAGTTTTATTGACTGCTTTTTATCTTAACTATATGTCTTTACATGCTGCAATCATAATGCACTGTAATGGTATTAATATTTTATAGAATCGGTATTTATAGTTCTTTATTTAGAAACAATGCAGTAGGTCTGCAGATATCTGAGCTCGTCTGGAATGGTGCCCTCCAAATAATGATAAATTACTTGTGCAGTATGCCATTTGCTAATTATATCCATGATTTACTGCAGAGCAAGACTTAAATCATTCATTTCGGTCTTGCGTAACAGTGCCATAAAATTTTTAGGTTTAAAAATGGTTTCCATGTGTATAATTTAAACAAATTTTAGAGCTATTGTATACACAAAATATTGCAACCACCCATTTGTTACATACTTTGTCTTTTTAAACTTCTACTTTTAATGATCACTGTGGTTGAAATTATTATGCTTAATTTTCATAATCATAGCTTTTAAATCTACAGCCGTTTTCACATGTTAGATAAAGAAAAAGATAGCTAATTGTGTGTAGATAGTATGTCATTCCTGAATAGTCCCAAATGGTACAAAATCATTAAAAAAGCTTAAGAGTACGAATTATTCTTCTATTAAAAAACAGTTGCTCTCTAACTAATTATTAGTTTGAGCTGCTTTGTTTCCAAGAACAAATGTTGATCCTTCTAGCCTTGTTCAGCACACCAAAATGAGATAAACGCTTTTTTTTCTTTCTCCTTCTACCGAAATCTTGCAGGTGAGAAGCCCTACAAATGCCCCCACTGTGATTATGCCGGCACCCAGTCAGCATCCTTAAAATACCACTTAGAACGACACCACCGGGAGCGGCAGAACGGAGCCGGGCCACTGTCTGGACAGCCCCCAAACCAAGACCACAGGGACGAGCTGCCCAACAAAGCTGCTTTGTTTATCAGGCCAGACATCCTGAGGGGGGCCTTTAAGGGTCTCCCCGGAATCGACTTCAGAGGTGGCCCTGCCTCTCAGCAGTGGACAGCGGGAGTGCTCTCGTCCGCAGATCACTCGGGGCAGGCCACCGGCATGACTTCCGAGGCTCCTTCGGACACCCTGAAAGGTGCTGACCTTCCTTCCAAAAGCACCCACTTCTCCGAAATCGGAAGAGCTTATCAAAGTATCGTGAACAACGGAGTGAATTTCCACGGGTCCTTGCAAGCTTTCATGGACAGCTTTGTCCTAAGCTCCTTGAAGAAGGAGAAGGACACAAAGGACAAAGCCCTGTCTGACCCCCCGTCCATGAAAGTGCACGGGCCGGACGGTGGTGAGGACAAGGCGGGCAGTAAGGTGGTCTCGAGGAAGTCGGAGAAATCTCAGTACGAGCCCCTAGACTTGTCGGTGCGGCCGGACGCCGCCTCGCTCCCAGGCTCGTCGGTGACCGTGCAAGACAGCATCGCGTGGCACGGCTGCTTGTTTTGTGCTTTCACGACATCGTCTATGGAGCTGATGGCTCTTCATCTGCAGGCCAACCACCTGGGCAAAGCGAAACGCAAAGATAACGCCGTCGGGGTGACCCTCAATTGCAAAGACCAAGCCCGGGAGGCCGGTAAGGTGGCCCTGCTGCCCTCGGTACAATCAAACAAAGAGCTGGCGCTTTCCAGTGTGATTGGGCCTCTAGAGTCTGCTTCCGAGAAGACGGCCCAAGGGCCAGTCAAGGAGACTCTGGGGGAGCAGAAGAGCGGCACGTGGCCTGGCCTGGTGGACCCCACGTTTTGTAACTTCCCATCAGACTTCTACAAGCAGTTTGGCGTGTACCCGGGCATGGTCGGCTCGGGGGCCTCCAGTTCCTGCCCCAACAAGGAGCCCGATGGGAAGGCCCACTCGGAAGATGACGCCCCGATCCTGATCCCCGAAACCGCAAACAAGAATACTACCGACGACCTCTCCGACATTGCCTCCTCGGAGGACATGGACTCCTCCAAGGGAGAGAACAACGACGAGGAGGATATCGAGACGGAGCCGGAGATGATGAGCAAGCCACAGTCCGCCCTCGGCAAGGACAGCGCCGGCGACGGTGGGGATGGCCTGCCGCCCACAGGCGCCCCTCAGCCAGTCCAGGGACTCGTGTCACCGTTGCCCCAGGCGCCCGAGAAGCAGTGGCACGGCCCGGGCCTTCTTCCAGCCCAGGACCCCTCGGCGGGCCTGCCCAAGCCGGAGCGGGGGCCCCCGAGCCTGGAGAAGCCGATGAACATGCTGTCGGTCCTCAGGGCCTACAGTTCTGATGGCTTAGCAGCCTTTAACGGCCTGGCAAGTAGCACAGCAAATTCTGGATGTATCAAGAGGCCAGACTTGTGTGGTAAGTTTTAGAATCGTCTTCCTTCAGTTCATTTCCCAAAACATCAGTGCTGAATTGTGCATTTTTAAAAAATGAGGTAGACTCCTCCGTGAGCACATGTGTGAACTAACCGCCCCGACAATGCTGTATATGCAGTGTAGACAATCACGAGAGTCCGTTTCATTTCGAAGGTTTAGAACTCACGCTTTTGTGTCCCGGTTTGCACCCCAGTGATCGGAGATGCCCGTCCAGAAGGCATGGAGGGGGGGGGGGTCTCCCCGTGCGAACTACTCCTGTTTTTAATCTGTAACTTGAGGGGGAACATATTTTTAAGAACGGAAACACAGACAACAAGACATGGTAACTTGCAAACCCTTCAGTATTTTCAACTTCTGCATAAGATGGCTGAAGACAGCTCCTTCCTTACTGCTTTGCTAAGCCAGACCTGCTTTCTTAAACTTTTCTTTACATTGACTTAGAGGCTACTAAAAATCGTATCACACTAACCACAATGTAGAAATAAAGTGATCCTCTCTCTACCCAGGGCGATTGTTTTGGGGTGTTTGTGACTCCTCTTTAGACATTCCGAACGGCAGTGACTTGTGACCTGGGCCTTCCATTATTGCCTTCTGTCCCTTTGTATCTTCACCTGTCTGTCTGATGTTCTAACAAGCAATGTACGTTGTGAAATCCCTGGTTAGCGGTGTTGTGATCCTGTGTATCTTGGACTTATGCCTGCCTGATCTTGTTAGCAAATTGGCACTTCTTTACCTCCTGAAAGAATATGGTTACCCCAAAGTAATTCCAGGTCTTAAAGACGTAATAATAAATTTGGAGCCTAGAATTGGATCAAATGAATGTCAGGGTGGGCAGGGAGGATCAAAGACATTCTCTTGGCACCCAGATATTCCTCGCTGAAAGCCTCTCTCTGAATAGGAGCTCAGTGTATTATATCTAGTCCCATGTAGCCTTGGCAGAGACAAATGGTTGTGGTACCTTTCCACGTTTAATCTATGAATGGATTTCTGTGACTCTACTGCACCTGTTGAAAAAAGGAAAGGAGAGAAGGAAGAAAAGGGAGGGAGGGAGGGAGGAAGGAAGGAAGGAAGGAAGAAAGGAAGGAAGGAAGGAAGGAAGAAAAGATGGATAATGGAAGGGGTTATTTCTCAACCTCCAAATTCTGATGTTGCTTTGAGCACACAGCAGAATTCAGGAAGCTGGACTGGGTGCACAATTTAAATTGATATATTTCTTTTACCCTCTCCTTCCCTAATTCACTGAGAACTGGATCAAGCAGTCAGAAATATTTTTTTTGAATTGTCAAAAATCACTAAATGGATTTCTGACAGTTCAAAACAATATTGACGGTTCCTGGCGCTGAATGATTCACAAGGCCCCATTAACCAGTACCCCCCGATCTATTTTTATCCACATATAATTCATTGCGTGTGAAGCTGTTAAAAACAATATTTAAAAGAAGGAGAAAGGGGTTTTATGTCAGTCCAATTTTTTTTTTCTTTTTTTCTGGGGGAGCGATGTTTAAGTCTTCTTTTTTTTTTTCATTGTTGTTTTAAGTTTGTGACTTTTCTTCCTTTATTGTTGTTTGGTATTTTTTTCTTTAAGTCTATTTTCAGCTCTTTCAAATACCTATGTAGGACCATAGTTCCTGCCAGGAATCCATGCATCAGAAAAGATCAAAACCTGGCATGTTCATAAGCTCATTCTTCTTGAAATGAGCTTGTATTACCCCTATTAATTTTCCCGTCTTCCTATCAATGCTGAAGGAAGGCTGCCTGCCTTGGAGGAGCTCACCCACTGGTGTCCTGCACAGTGAGGGTGGAGGGGAGGCAGCATCAGTGGGCCTGGTGTCTCGTGAGCCCTTGTCCTCTAAACGGAGCACTTCTCACCTTCTCCCAAATGGCAGCCCACAGCACTCCCCTGACAGCTCCAGGGTATGTGCAAGACACTTTGCTTAGTTCACTTGCAGCCCTTGTGCCACAGATCCTGGGGTCTAAGTTGTGGCTCCTCTCTCAAAAGGGGAATGGAGACCCTCGGGCCAGCCAGGCAAAAAAAACCCAACAGGCATCCTGGTTGCCTCTCCAGGTCGGGGTCCGGGTCTTAGCTCTACCCTGCACTCACGGTAAGATGCCAGAATGAACTCTGGCCACAAACTGCCTATTTTTAGAGAGCACAGGTTCTGCATTTCCTTGGGCCTCATTTCTTCTGTGTCCTCTCGCTCGAGCTTGGAAGCAGCCGGGAAGGCCCTCCCCTGGCCCTTGTGTTTGCTTGGGGTGGGCCGGAGGCACTGTCCCTTTTCCTCCAGGTGGGGCCTGCCCCTGCCCTGTCTTCACTCCCCACTCCCATCTCTGGCCCTCCATAATCAAAATCTTCTTATCTTGATTTATTTTCTTACTGGCTGCTATGTGTCCCAGAGCCCAGGGGGTTGGGGATGGGGGGCCGAGGTAGGCATATTCATCCTTTCTACCAGTTGGTATCTGGGAGGAAAACTGAAGCCTCGCTGGTTACAGAATGGGCATTTGGGGGCATCTCTCTCACGGTCCAGCTCACCGTCTCTCTAGCATTGCAAGGAGCACAGATGATGGTTGAAAACTTCCTACCCTTATTGGCTTGACTTTGCAAGAGTGGAAATGATATTGGCATCAGGAAATCAAATATTCCTGACGTTTCTTCCCTCTTCTCTGCTCCACTCAAAGTGGATATGGATTTCCAAATGGAACCACCAGCTTGATATCTGGTTTCCTCAAGAAGCTGGGCTTTGCCAAACCAAAGAATTATTCCGGTATTCCTCATCTCAGGAGAGTTTAGGGTCTGACGGTTGTCTAGTTAGTAAACCCAATTCCCCACTTCGATGCCCCCAGAAACAGGCTTGTAGGAGGAGCTAATGTCCATCTGTGTCTATTCTCATGGGATGTGAAAGTGTTTGAAGAAGCATCAGTCAAAATCTTGTTCAGATCACGCAGACTCCCCACGGAGCTCAGCAGCAACTCTGACACATGCTGGCGAGTTGGAGGAGGTGGCTTCTAACCCTAAAGTCTGTGGGAGACTCTCATGCTGTAGGCTGTACTTCTAGGTGCTTCCCTATCTCTGCATACCTGCTTCCTAACTGCTCAAACTCTGGTCTTCCATTTGCGTGGCTTCACGGACCTAGGTTCCTGGCCAGTGAGCACTGCCCGTGCCTGGCCAGTGCACTTCTGTCTTGGGTTCAGAAGAGAGAGATGAGGAAGGGGGCCAACCCAGCCCATTGGGTAGGAGACTCCTGTAGCACATGCCATGGTTGAGAGCTTGTGCCTGAACTTTCTAAAGGTCCTTCCATAGAGAATAGAGCATTTGCCTGTCAAAGCCATATCACAGAAGATCTCGAGAAGGAGCCATCTTGGATTAAGCTGGAGGATATGGACTGTTGGCTCTAGAGTAGGTCAGATCCCACTATGGACCTGATTTCGTTGGGTGAAATCCCACTCCAATTAAAGCTTCCATTTCTTGAGGTGTCTTTCAGACTCCAGGCATAGCCCACATTTCTTTATTCGGCTGAAGAAACATGGCGTACACCATGGGTCATTCAGGGCCATTAGAGAACCTGGATGTGCCCTGGAGTTTGTTGGAATGGATTTGACCTTGGTCCTGCAATGGGACAGGAGCCACATGAGTATTTAATTAGGGAGTAAGGGCAGGCCGGAGCCGTGCTCACATCCACTGATAGGACAAGGTTGGGCAATCCCCTTGTCCAGGCTGAAACACTTGGATGAACTGTTGAGTCAGCCAGCAGCGTGGAGGTCAGACAGCATGGACGGCCTGGGCTTCTGTGTGCCCCAGACGGCACAAAGGCCGGTCTGCACAGCACCTGCAGGGCTGGCTGCATGGCAGGGTTACAGAGCACATTTAACCCCAGTTTGTGGATTTGGAAAGCAACCCACAGATCACCCTTACTCTTTCCCTTTCAAACCTGAGACAGATGGCTGGGGGTCATCGTGTGTTGAGTCTGGCAAGCAGGGTTTGCTCGGTGTCTTTTGGTGAGCCCAGGGGCAAGGCTGATGGGCAGCATTAAAGGGAAAGGCAGCGAGAAGGACGACACACTTTGTCCCCCGAAGCTCTGGAGTTACCACCACGCAGGGAAGTGAGGCTGAGTGAGGAGATTCCACCAGCGTGTCTGTCATGGGCGTGAGGCCTTGCACAGTGCTTCTGGACAGAGGCACCCACCAAGCCCCAGGAGAAGCTGTTGGGAAGGCAGGGTCATTAGCAACAGAGGCCCCAGTAGTCTTACCTTGTTATTCTCAGGTTGTAGGGGAACTGGTTTCCTAACCCAAATTATGCTTGAGACCGAAGGTTCCCTGGGCTCCAGCAGTAGTGAGAGAATCGGGACCCTTCCTTAAAAAAAGAACTCAGGGTCCATCGAAACCTCTTCCCATCATCCATGCTAAGATGTGTGATGAAATGAACTAGGACATCTGAGCTGAACGCTGTTAAAATGGGACTTCCGTCCTCCACAAACCTCGCTGATTTCCAGTGTCGGCAGTCTGAAAATATTCACTACTTACCAGCTACACAGTCTAAAGCAGGGGTTGGCTACTACTTTCTTAAGGGGCCCGAGAGGAAATACATTAGGATTGCAGGCAGTGTGGTCTCTGTCACGCCCACTCCACCCTGCCCTACAGTGCAGGAGGAGGAGCCACAAATGATCATTAAACAACTAGGCGTAAGGAAGGAGGTGCTGCTGTGTCGTCCCTAGAGAAGACACACAGGAACCCGTCTGCTGTTGCCTCGAGGGCCAGTGAGGTGGTGCAGGGAAGGCCCAGGTTAGTGCCTGCGGGGCTCCACCTACTGCCACTCGAGACAAAGCCAGAGACACCAGAGACTTTCCTGAGAGAGAGGCTTTGTAGACCCCAATGGCCTGGTGTACCTGTTCCCAGAAGGTCACGTCTCTGCCTATGCACAGAGACTTGCAGGAGAAGACTCCTCCGTGCCTCATGGAGGTCCCAGAGTCTCCCCGGTCATGGCCAGTGTAGGCAGAGGAGGAAGGGACAGGAGCTTGGCTCTGAAGGGAGCTTGCTCCGTGGAAGCTTCAGTTCCCTCAGTGATGGGCAGAAATGGAAGGATGAAACAAGACGATGGATGTAGAAGAGGTTGGATAAATGGTTCTCAATTGAGTTGGTGTTTTATAGCGGAAGTGAATGTCTACGTGGGGCTGTCCTGACAGAGTGGTGCCAACGTCCAGATGACTTTTGGCTGCAGTCTCCCTTTGCCATGAAGCAAGTACAAATCTCACTTCCCATCAAGGTTTAAGAGATACGTTTTGCTTCCTCACGTGTGCCACGACAGGTCATGGATAGCAAGGAGATTCTGCTGGTGACCTTGTGATACCTGTTGCAGTGGCCCCACCCTTTCAATTTCTACCCAATTATCTTCCTTCCTGTGAGACAGCAGGTGCTTGGCATAGGGAGTAGGTCCCTCCTCCTCAGCATTTGACCAAACTTTGGCTAAAGTCTGTGGTCAGAGATTTCCAAGGGGGCTTGGCTGGAATGTGTGGAAACACCGTGAGAGCTCCCCATGTGTGTGTATGCGTGTGTGCACATGCATGTGTGTGAAGACACCCAAGCATAGGCAACAGGTGCACGGCCTAGGGTTTTTGGTCTTATGGATGATTCTAAGATTGAAGGGGTGGCCTAGCAGCCAGCAGGTTCCTATAAAGAAAGGAGGTTAAATTAGGCAAATGGCATAGGAAGAGAACCACAAAATCGAAATCCGTCAAGTGTATAGGAGCCCATGTTCAGCCAACACCAAGAAGGGCCATTAGCCTAGAAGATCCTGGGCGTCTCCACTGTAGGGCCTTGTTGTCTCTGAAGCTGCCATGCTTTATTTAAAGCCAGATGAGCAATCATTCCTCCTTCTTCTCTTCTTTATGAGCTGATTCTAAAATGGATTGTCTTGCAGAGACTGTCGATGAAGCACAACTTTGCACTTGCTTTCTCTGCCTGATTTTATCATTTACGGATTGGTCGTTGGCTTCCAGAGTCCAGCCTGCTCCCAGGAACAGTGTGTGTCCAGGGGCTGATGTTAGACCCCAGTAGGGAGGACCATTTGGCTTGTGCTGAAGTCCAAGGGCACAGCCTTCTTAAGTTAGTGCAGAGCAGTACTCCATGCTGCCCGCTCTGCTCCTGCTGGCTGCCCCCAAACCAGCCACAGAACCTGTCCCTCAGATTCTGGCGGGACACAGGGGAGGTGTTGTCCCCTGGGATCTCCTGCAGAAACCGGCACCCACGGATGGGCTGTCCTCTTCCCTCGTCCAAAGCCTCATGCGTGCACTGTCTTGACGAAAAGGCAGCCTCTTTGGATGGCAGCCTCTGCAAACTCTCTGGGCATTCTCTTCCTCCTCCCCCCCTCCCTCTTTGTAGATTAAATGGGAATGCCACTGACGTGATGTCGTTTGCACTGCAGGATGACAGAACTGTTGTGTGAATACCATTGTATTTGCCAAATGGTCCACTCGTCATTTCAGAACAAACAAATGGATGGTGTCTGTAAGTCGGCAAACACTGGTGACATTTAGCCTTGTTTATGTTCCTTTCCTTTTGCTGCATATTTTTGGCTCCAAAAGCTACTGTCTGAATCAACCATGCCTCCGAAGCAGGAGAAAAGTCTGGTAGCTTTCACCTTGGTTTCTGTGTGCGTATTCTTTTTCGATTGCTCGATATCTACTGCCCAGGACCCAGCCTAGGGTGAGAGAAGACAGCAACTGAGCTCTTGGTTCAAAAATAATAATAACAATAATACACACACAGACACAGACACACACGTACACGTCTTTTTCTCCCCAGTAATGACTTAAGACTGGGAGGGAGGAAGAGAAAGCTGAGGGGAGAGAGTGCTGTCAGACCAGACACCCACATCCCTGGGGACGTGCAGACTCTCCAAGCCCGCCCACTGGCCACTGCCGTGTGATACGGCAACAGCGTGACCCCCTCGCTGTCTTGCACTGAGTGCAGGTGTCCTGAGCTTAAGCTTGGCTTCTCCCTCCTTCCGCTGCTGACTCGGAGCGATGCTTGGCACTGACAGCCACGTAGATACAGGCCACATCTTAGCTATTGAAGGAATCAGGTTCTTTTCTTTTTTATATTCAGATGTTGTGTGCAAAGCCCAGGTTTCAAATAAGTAGTAATTATCTCCTATTACTTAGCGCTGATCAACAGCACCTCTACGCCTAATTGCCAACCTGCTCTAATCACGTAGCCTATTCTTGCTTTAGCCAGAGACGGAAGGACCAAATTTTATAAATATTGCTTTATTGTCATTCCTCCATTAAACAATTAGGGAGCGTGGCCCTGTCCTTGCTTTTGAATGCCTCTAGCCTACGTGGTTTCTGGATTGTTTAATGAATCTGCACATTTTCTTGCAGGTAAGTGACACCCCCCCGTTCTATTTGGTCTAGCTGGACTTGCCCTTGTCTGTTCGTGCTCCTCGGTGGCTATCTGCAGCTTGTTAATTGTGTAAAGTCAAGAGAAGAATGTATACACATATGTGTGTTGAATAAATAATTACTATTGGCACAGGTATGTGTATACACACGACACATCAACCCCACCACAGTATATATAGCAGAGAATCAGGGAGGTTAAAAATATTGCCCCATATGTTCCACTATTAGTCATGGATCGTGAAGGCTTAGTAACTTGAACGAGAGAAAATTCCCTCCGAGTCGTGAATCCTGAGTGACAAACGCTGGTGGATTGGAGGTCCCTTCACCTGTGAAAAATCTGACTGGGGGCCGGGGGCGGGGGCGGGGGGGGGGGGTTCCGCTACGCCAGCTCGCCGAGCTTCCAGGGGCGGGCCCTGAGGGTCTCGTTGGCATTCCTGCTTGTGTCTGATTGTCCTGTATTTTGTAACACTTTAGAAGACTCCAGAAAAGTGCAGTAATTCTCTTTCTCCATAGTATTTAAGCAGTGCTGTTGCTAGTTGAATATTGTGTCAGGTTGTCCTATTAACCAGGAACAGACGACAGTAAAATCCCAGGGTACAGGCACGTTGGCATCCATAACTTCAAAAATGGTGACTGAAGCAAAAAATGTGTAAAACTTGTGCTGGGTTATCGTGTGCTTTGGACTAGAGTATTGTTGAAGTAATTAGAAGATTATATTAAGGTGTTCCTGGTAATGAAGGCATGTAAGTTATAATAATTGTAGCTTTCTGAATAAGTGTCAAACTATATCTTTAAGTGTGCTGTATGCTGACTTACAAGTTAGGTCATTTATGAATGGAATGTAAAACAATACTAAAAATGCTTCAATAACTTATCTTGGTATTGCTAATAAAAAAAAAGCTGTGAAACATTAGTGCAGTTTTGAGTCATTATGTTAATTCATTCCACAACACGCCCCCTCCCCCCTCCCCCGCACCCCCACCCCGTGACATCCTCCCTTGTCGGAAGCGTCCACAGGGCATTCAGGGAATTCTAGTTTGCTGCTCCACTGGGATGTTGGCTGGGCAACTGGTTGCTTCCCACCCACTGCCTCCGGCCCCGGCTCACCTTTAGGCGGGCCCCACTAGTAACCACACCCGGACGGGCAGATGCAAAGGCACCTGAAGGTTGGGTGAGGTGACGTGGTGGTGGGTGGGTGACCGCCGGGTGACACGTGCGGATGTCTCTGTACAAGTGACTCTGGGCACCGAGACCCCCCAGGCCTGCTCACAGGCCCCGCGCGCAGGGACACTGAGGCACGCAGCACGCAGGCTGCGGTCCCCCAGCCCAGGTGGGGAAGAGACTGCTCACACCCAGCCTCCCTCCAGCGAACCCCCACCTGTGCTTTGAATCCCGTGAAGTGTAGTTTAAAAAAAAAATTGTTTTTAACATTTATTTATTTTCGAGAGATGGAGAGAGACAGAGTGTGAGCGGGGGAAGAACAGAGGGAGAGGGAGACACAGAATCTGAAGCAGGCTCCAGGCTCCGAGCTGTCAGCACAGAGCCCGATGCAGGGGCTTGAACCCACGAACTGTGAGATCATGTCGCTTAACCGACTGAGCCACCCAGGTGCCCGCCCCGTGAAGTGTAGTTTTAAATGGAAAGGCGCTGGGAATTGTTGGAGTTGGAATATTTTTGTCCGCGGAGATTTTTGGGTTGTGCCTGTATTTGCTGTCACAGGCTTTTGCCTGCCCGGTGCCCCACTCCATATCATGGTGGTGGGGCGGGGGTGGGGGGGTGCACAGGAGGGAAGGAGTTTGCTTCCTGTTTTTGTTGCTTAGATTTTTTTCTGTCCATGAGCTGGGCTTCAGGGCCCTGCCCCTTCAGCGTTTCCAAGCCTTCCTGCTTGGGTCTGTTTTGGAAACGTCTAGACTCCCCGCACACGCCTGCTCCCCGTTTAATTTGTCCTGTTGTGGGGGGGGGAGGTATTATCATTTTGAAAATGTCCCCACACTCCCAAAAAAGTCAAGCGTCCCGTGTGTGCCAGGGGATGGAAGCCTGGGAATGTCCCCTGAACAGCTCTGGCCTTAGCAACAGGACAGTCACAGCACCTTGACTGCTTGGAACATTCTCTTCAGTATGTCTCCTGCGAACTGTTGATGTGATCCCGACCCCAAAGACCATGTATAGTAGGAGATTGTCTCTGATCTGAGAGAAGCGGAGAGAAGGGAGAGAGTCTGCGTCTGAGAACACATGTCAAAGCCCACATGGAAAGCGTAGATCTTGAAGAAGGTTTACTAGCTCTCTGCCCACAACCGCTTCCTGATTCTTTGTTCACGGGTGAACTGAGAACACGCACTCTGGGTTCTGGTAGAAAACATGATGGACCCCGCCATGCCCAGTGAAGGTAAAGGGAAGTGACCCCAGCCCCAGGCCCCACGCCCCAGGCCCACGTGGCCACCCTGAGCCTGAACAGAAAGAAGGACTCCAGGAGGGTTTTGTCTGTATCTCTACTGCCCCCTGAGTCTGGGGAACTGTGCCCTTTCCTGGGTTCTCGAGTCCCGAGGGCTCCACGGGGCCTGCATCACCTCTGCGGGCACGTTGCCCCTGTGAGGAGGTGCTGTGTTCCCTCCTTGGGGCCTGAAGCCCTGTTTGGGTTAAGAAGCACATACGCAGCTCCCAGGATGGGGCTCACCACCACCCACCTTGTGCAGCAAGGGGCACCCCTGGGCCCCTCTGGACCAGTGCGTCAGGCCTGAGGACACAGGCAGGGAGAAGGAGGGCTCTGGAAGGCTGCTGGGCCTCAGTGCCTCTGCTCAGGGTTGAACACGTTGCCCGAGGCACTGTTCACCGTTCACAGCCACTCTGCATGCTCCAGGACCCCTTGCCTACCCCACAGCCCTGACCTTGCCAAGCCAGCAGCGACTCAGGGGTCCAGTGAGTGGCCGGGGGCCTTGGGTACGGAGGAAGTACCACTGAAAGGGACAAAGCATCACGCTGACAGTGGGAGGGCTCCTGGGGCTGCTTATCTGGGCATCTGCTGTTTTGTCTCCCTCCCTGGGCCCATCCCCTAATGGGGTCTCTACCCATTTCCGCGTCTAAAGCAGGGGGTCTTTCCTGAGTCTCTCCCCAGTGGTGACTTCTCAAGCTTAGAGGAGACCTTTGTGGATTCTCATCCTTTTATGAACCGAGTCCCAGCCTCCTCCCACCTCTCCCTTCATGGCACCCCTGCTTCCCACTCACCTCCCCCTCTTTCCCGCCTAGGGGGAAGAACTCCCTTCTCACCCGTTGAGCGTTCTTGGGAACATCCTGTCTGCTGTGAGCGAGCTGGGTGGGTTCGGGTCTCTGGAACGAGCTGACTTCATTTCACAGCTCTGCGTGGGGGCTGTAGCTCTGTTCCCTGCTGTCACCACCCACCACCACCACCCCCCCCCCCCCCCGCCATCCCCACATGGGGTTCTAACAAGCCCCACCTGTTTGCACTCCACTTGGGGCAGCCACAAGCATCACCTCCTGGACCTGCCCTTGACCTTTCCCAAGCGGGGCCGGCCCACTGATCTGAGGTGAACGGGACCCCCCCTTGGTAGGTGAGACTGAAGTTTCGAGGAGGTAATTGTGCCTTGAGGCGGGATAGCCGGAGGAAGGGGACGGTGGTCTGCACCTTATGGTAAGACAGAGTCCTCAGATCCATTGATTCATCTACACACGTGGGGAAGTATGTTTGCTTTGACGAAATGCAGATATTCTGGTGGTGGGGGAAACAATCTAAACTTTGGGAGGTGACTATGGCTCACGTATAGTCACTTTCTCAGAGATGTCACGATGATTAAATTACCTTCCTGAGTACGCAGTCGCACACTGGCAGCGTCGTCTCTGCATGAGCAGATTCCGCCTGTTGAGCAAACAGTGTGCATTTTCAAGGTTAAAGTTGGGGAACTCTGCAAAGCTATTTCATTAGCAAAAACACCCATTTGTGCGCCCAGACGCCGGCTGGCTTTCTGAGGACTTTCTCTCTCGTGCTTTTTGTGGAGTTGTCCAGGCACACCCATCTAATCGTAACCCACTGCTCGCGAGGTTACGTTTTCTTTTTGAACTTCTGTTGTTGTCAAATTAATATAATATGCTCTCAATTATCCACATAAAAGGAGAGAGGCGCCCAAGCAGGGAAAGTAAATTTGCAATTAATTTCCTAAATTATTGCTCTTTTTATATGATGGGCAAGTCGCTTTTCTCTTTTGACTCAAGGGTTTTGTATGTCCCGGAGGGAGGGCTGGGCGGATCCCCAGGACAGGCCACTCCCAGGTGTTCACACATCTGGGGCCGGGCCGCAGGCAGATGTTCTGTGGGCTCGTGGAGTGGCCTTGGTGGGTGCTTAGGGGTCCGGGGTATGTTTGGCTCTTTCTTGTCAAGGAGAGTCCACTAATCTTCTCGGTCTCCCGAGATCCCATTGGTGACCTAGTTGGGGTCTCCCAAAAAGCAGACCGTAAGATAAGAACCCAGGGGGAGGTAGCGTATGTGGGCGGAGACCCCAGGAGCCATGAGAAAGGGAGCAGCGAGGGCGACAAGGCAGGGAGGAAGCCGCCCAGGTGTGTTAATGAGAAGGTTGCCTGTTGGGGTCTGCACTCAGTGCCTCTGGGGACCCTCTAAGGCATTGTGTGGAGCTCATCTTGGAATTACCCCACTGAGGGTTGAAGAAGCTGGGGTATTTAGTTGAGCATCACTGCAGCCCACACAATGACCAAGCAGTCTTCTTACGTCCAGAGAGAGACAAGAGGCCACTGGCATGCCGAGTGGAAAGGAAGAAGTAGGACACCAACGACATGTGCCACAAGTGGGAACCCCTTGGCCAGAAAGTTTTTATCCCCTCGGTGTACTGCATAAGGTCACCAACGATGACAGAGACTCATCCCATGATTCCCTGTGGGAAGTGAACTGTGCATTTTAAATGTTGAAAAGTGCCTGGCCTCTCAGCTTAGACACAAACTTACAGGAGGCCAGGTGGGAGGGCTGGCCTCGGGGTCAGGAGACCAGGCATCCTACCAGCAGTCGAGCTCCAAGGAGCTCCGACGGCTCATCCTTTAGTTTGGGCACCATTTCTCTGTTGGCGAAAGGAAGGGGTGCCTGGACGTCCCCTCAGTAACCTCCTGGGTCTCAAACTCTGACTTTCACGGTCCTTTCTAGCCCAGACTTTTCAGGAGACCTTGTAGGACCTGGTCAGCCCTAGAGTCCTCATGAACACTCACTTCAGCAGGGCCCTGGGTGTGGGAGCCAAGCAGGTGTCCCCACAAGTGCATGAACACGTGGGACTTCAGATTGACCGAGACTATTTACTGCTCGAGGGCGTGGGGCCTGTGAGTACTCACCTCAGCGTGAAGACATTTTTATTAAATCATAAGAGCACTGAGGAATTTCCCTTTCCTTTTTTTTTTCTAAAGGGAGAGTCAGTACAACTGGATTTTTGAGTTCATGGTAGTGCAAGAAACACTTGATCATTTGACTTTTTTTCCTTTTCAATTTTCAACCTCTTGTGTTCACAGTGGAGCTTGTGAAGGTAGTATTTTCCATGATTAAGTTTTCCTCAAACACATTACAGGTACCAATTTGATAATCCAGTGAGTCCTTCTTCGGACAGTAGTCCATCTTGGGAACCCCCAGCTCCCAGCTGGCACTCCTACCTGGTGACACCTAGAGGCAGAGAAAGGAGGTACCGAGTATGATATGAATCATACTCTGTCGTGCACCATTGGGGCACAGGGACAGTGCACATCCTCCTCCGTGCGGGGGGCCTTTCCGTCCTTCTACCCTCAGGGCTCTCTTGGCCACTCAAAGTTGCTGTTGGCTAGCAAGCCGCACCCATTCCCCAACCCCCCAACTTGGGACAGTATGTGCTGTCTCCAAGCGTGAACCCCGCAAGTCCATGGTCTCTTGTTTTCGATTGAATATAACCTGATTGCCTCAGTTTTGTCTGCCATGAAATGGCACACTTATGCACCCTCTAGAGAGTAAGGTGAATATGAACAAGTGAGTTGGAGGTTGGCGAGTCGCCCACATTTCAATTATTTAAGGATTTCTGCCGCTATGCAGGACCCAGGCAGGGCTTCCATGAACACTCAGAGCTCGCTAAGACCTTCGCAAGTGGCTAGAGCATCTGGGTAGGGCAGTGCAAGGTCGAGGTATGGTGTCCCTCATCCTTGCTCGTCTGAAGACACCACTGGACAGGGTTCTGTCTAAGTTGCCGGGCTAGCAGTCTTCCCATCCCAGAGCGGACACCTCCACAGCGGAAACTGTTCGGTTCAGGTTCGGCGGTCGCATTCCTGGGATGTGCAGAAATCACCCCCATGGGCTCCGATGGAGCCATCTTGCCTGTGTTTTAAGGCTACACAGGATTTACAATTAGGAGATTTAGAATGGGATTCCTTCGCCGTCAACAGGATTCTGGTACCAGTGGCTTTTGCTTTCCATGAAAACTTTGGGCTTGAAGTGTCGTCTCTAAATCACACTCAGGGCAATTAATTTTAAATCCCAAGGGGAATTTCCTTCAGGACTTTGGGGTAGACGCCTTTGCATTTCATTCATATTGGCAGAGTGCCTGGGTTTCCCTAGCATTGGGTGGGTTCATGAAATGCTGGAGGTGGAGGAGGTGGGTAGCGAGGCAGGAGGATGCAAAGCAGGCGGGCCTCCCTATCCTGGAAACCCCAAGAGGGAGAGGGTCTTTGGATTTGGGGCCAGGCGTGTGGGACCCTCCCAGTGGGGGAAAGAGGGATGCCCTTGGGCCCAGGGCATCCAGGGCCTGACAGCCCGAGAGAGCCAGAGAGCGGTTTGGGGCCTGCAGGCCTGGGGACCCCAGACTGGACACCATGCCCACTATATCAGGGGTCTGCGGGATAGAGAGTCTGAAGGGATGGCGGAGCCCCAGGGGCCTGGTCTGTGACGAAGGTGGACAGAGGGATGGGGAGCCGGAAGGACCCGATGATGGGAGAGGATTCGAAGAACCAGAACAGAAATTGGGCCTGGAGGACAGAAGTGAAGGAAAGAAGCCAAGAGAGAAAATGCGAACAGAGCAGAAGAAAATGATAGAAGAAAAGCCCCCGGAGGGGAGAGGGCAGACGGAGGAAAGCCTCGAGGAAGAGGGGGAAGAGAAGCCAGCAGAAATGAGCGGGTCCGGGCCGAGGGGAACCCTCGGGAAGCCGCCCGGGCGTGCAGGTGGCACTGTGCTGATGGGAAGGGCCTGGCTGCTGGGCCAGCGGTTCTCCCAGTTCTAGAGGGAACACTGAGGGGGCCGGCCGAGGGGGCTGCAGAGGCCCCGAGTAACAGCACCTCCTCCTTCCGGGGCTCCAAACCACCAGATTCAGGAGGAAATGCTGCAGCTTAATCAGAATTATTTACAAGATAATGGTCCATTGTTTGCACTAAGACAGATGTTGTCTGTGGGAACTTTGTGTTTTATGCTCCTTCCCCTGCTCTGCCTTCACTCGGTGCAGATGGGATCGAAGTAATGTGAGTTATTATTCCAGGGACTGCAAAGTCGGAGGCGCCTTCATCCCAGCCCGGGCTCGGCTGGGCAAACGAGCTGGGCTGGCATCGGCGGTGGGGAGGTGGGTCACTGCCGGCTGCGGGCCAGGCGGGGCCTCTGGTCTCCCCGTAGCCCCTCCAAGCAGCCTGTGATTAAGAAGGTCTTGTTTCCTTGGGGGGCGGGCCCGTGCAATCGCCTTGTCTGGTGGACAGGAAGGGCGCGCTCTGATTAAGGTGCACTTGCTGTTTGTTGAGTCGAGAGGTCACCACTGACATCGCAAATGAGGGTGGCCATCTGGCCCTCTGCTTGCCAAAAGGAAAGAGCGGCCCCTCTGGGGTAGGGGCTTGGAGCCCTTCTACCTCTTCTTTTTTAACTGACGAGAGAGCTTGCTTTTGATCCTGTTCAAGAGGCCAGGTCTGGACTTGTGACTCCGTCCTTCCTCCTCCAAGGGCACGGATGGCCAGATGAATGCTGGTTTCCCCTACCGGCCCGGGGAGCTGCTTGTCCCAAACGAGGAAAGATGGGGCGGGGTCTCTCGGTTTCAGGGGGGCTCCCAGCCTCACCCGCCCTCTAGGCAGGTGGGCTCCCAGCCTCGCCCTGGGCTCCCACCTGCCTAGCGCCGCCCCCTTCACGTAAAGCCCCTGAAGCCAGCTGATCCTTCTTCGGCACTCTAGGGTCACCAGCCACGCCAACCACCTCTGCCCAAGCTAGTTCACTGCGTCATCAGAGCCCATCTTCTGAGTGAGAAACTGAGGCCAAAGGATTGTTGGGTGACTTGGCCATTTTCTCCTCGGTGGAGAAGCCTTCCAACACCTCCAGTCGGGACCACCCCCTCTGAACATCAGCTGTGCCCGGGACATGAGGGTAGCTGTCCGCAGCATCAGGGAGGGGGATGCAGTGAGATGCTTGTGTCTGGTGACGAGCACAGGCTCACCACCCAGTACCAGCTACATCATACTGCCTGTACAAATTGCATTTCCAACATCAGGCCGTGACCAAACAAAAAATCGCTACCTTTGGAGGCAAAAACCAACCAGCAGTAGAGAAGAGAAGGACGCTTTCAATGGCAAGCAAGTGGAATCAGGCCGGCTAGTTGGACAGCGAAGAGGAAAAGTCAGGTGGCCATCGCTCCTAACCCTGCACTCAGCTCCTGGGTGCCTGAGAGAAGTTTCCCCGAAATCGGCCACCACCCAAGGTTTCATCCCACTCACGCCCCAGGGGGTTGGCTCGAGTGTTTAGGAAGATGACTTTTCCCCCTGTAATCTCCCCACGCCCAGGGGATGACCCCCTTAACGTTAGCAGCAGGATCCGATCCTCTGAGCTATCCCTCCATCTGCCTAGGTTGTTTTAAAATAATAACTACTTACTGTGTGTCAGGACCCACTCCCACTCTAAGTACCTTAGAGAGGATAATACAGATGAGATGCTTCCATTTAACTCTCCTAAAACTCCCACGAGGTAAAAGCACTTAGTCTTCTACCCATTTTACACCTGGGAAGGTGGAGGCACAGAGAGGCTGCGTAGCTGATCCCGGCTGACGCAGCGAGCACGTCAGGGCGCTGAGAGTCAAGGCCAGGCAGTGGACATCTCCGAGCGTGACCTTCCTGCTTCCTCTCCTTGTGGGTGGCCGGTGCTTTCCCCTGCCTGTCATCCTTGTTTGAGATGCATTGAAAATGAACAACACAACCAAGAAATACACAAAAATAGCTCGTTCCTGCCAACTCCAGCTCTGGGGCCAGGGAGAGGAGGAGGGTGATTGCAAGCAGAGATTCAATCCCAGAACCTGGACTTGACCCCTGGGAACAGGCAAGCACAGGGTGCTGGGGGGTGGGGTCAGGTGACCCAGCTGGCCCAGAACTGTCCGAGCACCCCTATTCCCATCCCCGTGGTGTCCTCACCTCTCGCTAAGTGACAGCGTAGCATTGGACCATACCAAGATTCCTTTCATCTCCCAGCCCGAGAACCAGTTATTCTTGGAACTGTATTTATTCAGTCCCGTTCAGCCTCAGGAAAAAACTCCCCCCCGCAAATGAGCGGGCCTCAGGGAAACCTGACCCCTCACCTTGCAATTGTTCCCCGGGGTCCAGGTGGGGGAGAGCGGAGAGTGGGTGGCCCAGGGCACCAGTGGGCCCTCCCTCCGGTGCTGCCTCAGGCCCAGCCCCCAGCTGCAAAAGCAGCAGAGGTCAGACTAGAATAATATTTATCAACCTTATTCTCACTGTGTCAGGCTCTGCCCAAACCCCGGCATCGCTGGAGATCACAGATCATGTCTTTTAAGGTCCCACAGAGCCGCCTCACATGTGACCAATTACCTCTGTCAAGCAGGGGGAAGGAGGTCCCGCCTCGGTGGGTGGGATCTGAACTTGAGCTTCCAGAGGTCCGTGACTGGGATCTTAGGCCTTTGAGCCTGTCACTCCCCTATAGCCAGACCTTTTCTGTTAAAACTGTTTAAATTACAAACCAGTAATAAAAGGATCATATGTGTTTCCCACCGAACAGGTTCTTTAGGGCTATTATGATAATTAAAAACATATGGTGCCTGTGCCAGTCAGAGGGAACCGCAGATGTACAAATTAGGTATTATATAAGGGTTTTCTGCTTTTGCCCTTTTAAAAACGTCAGGCTGGAGAAGTTTAAAGAGATAAAATGGCAATTGTGCAGATAGTAGGTAGCATTTGGGTTTTAGAATCATTAAATATATAAACCCTTTTCTTTTGGCTTAATAGGAATAAACAGGTCCTGATAACCGATGGAGGGGCCAGAACGTGGAGAGCCCCGAGGTGAGCCGACAGAGGCAACACTTGCCACCTCACCGGGTCTCAGATACCGTGAAATCTTTTGCATTTTTTATGACGTTGTTCTGCACAAAGAGGATTGTATTTACTAAATATTGAATTATATATTAAAATTGGATCGAGGGGAGCAAAGATAAGGATTTCGTTACATCAGATTTTTACTTTTTGAAAAGCAAAGATGCAAGTATTGATTAGTCTAGAAGTAGTCATTTGTTTTCATTTAAAATATGCAATTGATTTTGAGAAGGTGATAAATACTGCTAATAAAAAAAAAATTGGGAGGATTTCCATGGCTCGCCGTCAGTGGCTTTCCAACGCAGACCGTACGAGGAAGCCGAGTTCTGCCAAGTCGGTCATATTGAAAAGAGGTGAGCCCACTCGTATTGGGCTGCCTGGGGACACTGGCAATATCCAGCCGTGCTCGGGGGCAGCTGAGATGACAGGCCCTCAGTCCCGATGCATGGGGACCCGGGCTAAGCAGCCAAGGATTTATTTAGCACTTCCTTGTTATGTGTCTCTGCTACAGAAACCCATCTGGACCGCCCTAAAGAAGGAGGTGATGAGTGAACAGCTCTGCTCCTCAGGGCCTCTACTCTGCTCCCATGGCCTCCCCGAGACGCTCCCAGCCAGAACCAGTATGACCTTGTCCCAGACCGGCACCCCTTTCTCCATGTGACGTGGTAGTGTCTCCATAGGAAAGTTAAGCAGAGAGTCAAATAACTAATCACTAGGAATGCATGAGCAGAGAAGAGGTTCTGATTATCCAGAAGCCCAGAGCACTCAGATAATCAGAATTGGCTTATAATCGGAAACTGCCCCTTCTTGAGCATCCTGGCCTAAGCAAGTCTGGGCACTCGGGGAAAAGCATCCTTTGAAATGGGTCATGCGGCCACATCCCTACTTGGGTCTCTAGTTCGTCTGCTTGGCTCCTCTCCTTTGCCCCCACCCTTTTCATGGCACAAAAGGTCCACTGTCCTCCTGTGCCCTTTCCTTTGGGCGGCCGTGACCTGGCGTGCCTCTGGGTTAAACACAGGATAAGTCAGAGCAGGGTTCTTGGGCCGTCTATCTACTCCCCAACCTACAGGCTCAAGCAGGCCTGACTTTCTTCCTCAGAGGACATCTGGGGACATTGGGGAGGTGCCACTGGCATCTAGTGGGTGGAGACTAAAGATGCTGTTCAACATCCCACGGTGCACAGGGCAGGCCAAGAATTATCCAGCCCAAGATGTCAGCTTAGTGCCAGGGTTGAGAAGTCCTGGGACACAGGTAGGAGAACCAGGCCTTCGAGTGTAATTCCAAGCTGGGTAAATGGTGACAAGCCAAGTGACAAGGGTTAGCCAGCATCCGGCTTGCTCCCAGAGCACCCTCCTCTCCAGGTCCCCTCACCTGTGCGCACGCTCAAGCTTTTGTGAGAATCTCTGTGAGAGACCCGGTGGCCTGGGAGATCGAAACTTCCAGTCGAGTAACCCAGCACATTCCTCTCCCCCCCCAACTCAGACTAGCAAGGTAGGGGGGCTGCGGGGAGGGTGGCAGCTGAGCCGACAGCCGGAAGTCAGCCTTTTTCTTGTCCCCGGTGAGTGATAGCAAGCCCGCAGTGGTGTTGTGCATGTAGGTATTACCACTTTAACTTTTACTGAGGTAAAATAACACCTTGTCACTCAGTGCAAGTACCAATCACGAAATGAATTAATTGTAATAACCGTTGTCAACAGAACAAAGGACTTGTTGCTTTCCTAAGCAGATTTCAGCGCCACTGAGAACTATATACAAACGTTCCCATTGGGCAGGCTGGCGGCAACTAGTCAGAACATAATTGTATCTGTCTATCTCTTTACTTTGTTTTTAAGGGTGAAGGAATCGAGTTAAAAACCTATATTTTAAACATATCAATAAATATACCCCTTTTTGTGTTTGTGACGTCTCCTCAAAAACACGGAGTCTTTAATAAATTGGCCATGAAAATAGCGTTTGCTGCTGATG
The DNA here is from genome assembly GCF_028018385.1 of Neofelis nebulosa. NCBI lineage: Eukaryota > Metazoa > Chordata > Mammalia > Carnivora > Felidae > Neofelis > Neofelis nebulosa. The sequence continues at coordinate 22,505,037 of NC_080798.1, read as the reverse complement.
GTACCCAATAAGGGCCAGCTGTAGAGGCTGCCTGTTGACTCCAAGTCGTGAAGGGAATTATGCCCAATTACCCTCCCATAAAACACCCTCTCATTTCTTGGAGTTATCAAAACACATCCCGTGGACAAGCGGTCAGCTGTCCCCCTGCTCCTCAAAAGCAGGCAAGTGGGGCTCACGCTGGGCCCGCGGAGCTCTAACTGCCTGCATGTCGACACCCGCGGCCTTGTTTGCAGTCAGGCTCTTTTTTACGGTCGCCTTCCCGGGTTTTCGGTCCTTGCCTTTTCACGTCTGTAGCACATTTCCCTCTTGAAGAAGCCCTGTGGCTGCTCTTCTAAGAAAAGCGTCCCTCCCGGGGAGGAAGCAGGAGCGGGCCGGGGGGGTTGGGTCTCTCGGGAGTCTGGTTCCCGCCGTGGGCCCAGCGAAGCTGAGTTCGCCTCCAGTGGGGGTGCGTGTGTGAGGCTCGGGAGCAACCAACAAGCTGCGGGTGGTATATCTTTGTGGGTCTGCTCCGGGCTTTGTTGAGGTTAGAAGTCGGGAGCTTCCCAAAGAAGAACCCAAGGAAACCGCGAGGCCTTTGAGCTTGACCGGCTCAACCTTTGCCAGGGCGGGTCGTGAGCGACCGCCCGCGCTGTTCAGCACAGGACGCAGGGCTGCTCGTGGGGGCTGTGTCTGGGCCACCTGCCTGGTGCGGCCCCCACGCTTCTCCTGGTCCTCCCACGCCTTTCTTCTCCTGCTGCTTCTCCGTGCTCTTTGGCCAGTGTGGCCTTGGCATTCGGCTTCCTCTCAGAGTCTCAGGCCTGTCCCATCAGATGCAAAGGTCACCCCGCAGCATCTTGGGTGCCCCTTAGGCAGGCTGCTTTATTTTTGGAGCTCGGTGAGGCTTAAATTGGTTCCTCCATAATGAAATTAAAGATTCCTAGACTATCAGAGCTATGGGTAATCTTAGAGGTCATCTTTGAGATGCAAATTAGGGGAAGAATTTGCCCTTGCTTGTTGAGTGAGAGACAAGGGTCAGTGCTGTTTCCAAACATCCAGGCAGGTCCGTGTAACTGGCCATCGTTCTGCCTTCTGGGGCAGCCCTGGGCAGCCTCCCCTTCTTGGGTATCTGGACCCAAGCGAGGGAAATGTTCCTGTGGCTTGTCCTTGCAACGTTGGGGCACATTTTACCCCTTTTAAACTTCCCCTGCAGAGGGCTTGACCACTTCAGAAGCATGGGTAAGGGGAGGCGGCTTTGAATGCAGCCTGGGCTCAAATGGGCTATGCATTCAGATTTGTAGTCATTTCTGGCTAGAACCAGGTACCACTTGCAAAATTGCTGAGAACAACCCTCCTCTGGAAACAGAAATCTCCTTCCCGCTACCTGAGGCTGCTCTGCTCTGCCGGGGACCCAGCTCTGCAGCCTGCCTTGGGAAGGCAGGTTCATGGGTGCACAGCCCTGGGAGAGACAACTCCCAGCCATGCGAAGGGGCCAGACCCCTGACTTAGGAGCAGACTGTAAAGCACGAAGAAGCCCAAAGGGGAAACAGATGTGGGCTCTGGGGAAAGGACAGAAAGGCCAGAATCTCTGGGGGTTCCCATGTCCTCTGGCCCCAGACCTCACCTTCCACTCGCCACCGGCGTTGTTCAGTGTTTTCCCAAACTTTCTTGCAAAGGAGAAGATTCTGGGACAGGGAATGTGTGCCATCACGGGTTCATTTGTTTAGCACACGCTGAATTGTTCCAGAGATTGGAGAGCTGGTCACCAACAAGTCAGCCAAGATGATGGCCCTTGTAGGGCACATTCTATGGGAGAACACTGACAATAAACAAGAACAAATATAAGTTTAGCTTCTGATAAGTGACCGCCAAGATGATGAAGAATTAGCAAGATCAGTGTCATACACCGTGAAGGTCAGAGAGACCCTCTCTGAGGAGGTGACGTTAGAGGGAGTCCTGGGTGACAGGAAGGAGCCAATTTTGCAAAGATCAGGGAATACATGTCCTGAGGAGAGGAGAGCAAAGACAAAGACCCGGAGACAGAGAAGGGACAGAGCATCAAGGGGCGTCTTGGATCTCCAGACACTGAGATTTCATTCAAGCTTCTCCCTGGCGCTGACCGGTCAACAGAGTTGGGACTGGGGCTTTTCCCCTTATTTTCCCCAGTACTGGTGCCCCAGAGCACCTTCTTGTTCCTGGGACTGACCAGCCGTGTTGGAGGACCACTGGGTCTAAGGGAGGCACCATGAGCAGGGAAGCGGTGGAAACGCAGAGAATTTGTCACATGACCTTGGGAACATGGCGCCACAGATAAAAGAGCCATCCCACAGCTCCTCAGAGAGGAGAGGAGTCTCTCATTTCCACAGAACAAATCTTTCCATGGCCAAGTTCATTCTTTTGACTACAGCCTGCCCAGTATCCTTTTGGGTATCCCATGGATAGAAAGCTGGAGCTAGTCCAGACTCATAATGGCCACACCCAACAAATTCACCTGGAAACATGAGCCCATCCCTTGGAAATCTGAGTCAAGCTTCCTTGGAGAAAGGCAGATGAAAGGCAGTCTCCATTAGTGGAGACTAATGATTGCTGCTCATACCAGCCTGCGGCTATGAAGTTCCAGCCCATGCTGACCCTGACCGGCACTGGGTTCAGCTTCTCCTCAATACCTTCCAACACACGGGCCATGATGGCAGGTGCTGCTACCCAGAGGTGCGGGGAGAACCATTGCCAAGACTGGCTGTCTGTTGTCTTTTCAGGATCCTGTTCTTGCAAACTGCTTTCAAATGAATAGCTATTTCTGGATGATTTTTTTTAGTGTTCTTCTCCCAGCTGGTTGCTCTATTATTTGCATCTCATGCCGTTCTGGCCTCCATGGGAGACAAGAGGTAGCCCACCTTTCGTATTAGCTGCCACGCTATCAGTTTCCCAATATTAAAAGGTGAAATCAGGAACTATAGCAACCTTAAGACACCCTGTCTGCTCTCAAAGTGAGAAGGTAAGTGAAAAAGCTGCCTCTTCCCCCTAGCATTATTTATGGTATTCTCTACATAAAAGGGTGGATTTGCAGCTGGGCCAGAGGACCAGGATAAGCGTGAACAAAGAGTGGGGGAAAAGACCCTTTGAGGAAGGGGACAGAGCTCCCAGATGGGTTCCTCTGCAGAGAAGGGCCCAGAAGCATGACCCCCCAAATCCCCTGCCTTCCGCCGTTCGTCTACACCTTGCCTTGGGGAGGCTGGCTTGGGGAGTGCAACCCTAGTGTGGATGGTCGGTCCTAACAGCTGAGACCTGCCCCCTTCACTGCTGCCAAAGGTCAACCTAAAGTCAGTGGGCTGGAACGACATCAGGAGGGTTCAGGGTAGAGAGGCATCACTGCCAGGCCTTGCTGGGTTCTGCAGAGCTCTTGTTACATGGGTTCTCACACGGAAGTAGGTCTTTTGGCTACAGGCCCCTTCGGTGCTATGCTGGGGAGCACTCATAACAGGCCAGGCCGTCGTTTATGAACGAAACTGAGTGTGGACACTTTACCAGGATCAAGTATATGTCTGTGTATTTTTAACACACATATAGTGTAATAAATAAATACAAAGATAATACAAATATTTTTATTCAATGAATTTGATTCATTGGCTTCTGCTGAATCCTGCTGGATTTATTTCACAGGTGGGAAATGAAGACAGAACCTGGCTTGAGTTTAGTCAAGTGCAGCCCTCCGTTGAAAAGTGGTAGCAGGAAGGCTGTGGGCTGTGGTTTGTCATCTGGGCTCAGCATTGCAAAGACATGTCTATACGGGCACGGGTCTACACTGGCTTGCCTCCAGTTGTGCAGCCCCAACCTCTCCCTGCCGCAGTCTGTGCAGAGGATTACTGAGTTGGCAGGAAAGAGAGTCAGGAGTCGTTCATTTACTGACTCGTGCATTTATTCATTGCTCCATTCAATGAGTATTTATTGAGTGTCTCCTATATACTGGTCACTCCCTAGGCATTAGGACACAGCTGTGAACCAAATGGCCACAGTCCCTAGCCTTGTGAACCTCACCCCACTTTTCTCTGCCTTCTGGGCTTGTAACTCCTCCGAGGGCCCTTCTCAAGGGATAAGACCTCCCTTGGAATCGTGCACTGACTCCTGCGTGGAGGTAGGCCACTGTCCTCCCATCCAGAGCCCAGCGCTGGCTGTGACCCCACGTGGTTCCGCCAGCCCCCGTGCGCGTCAGGTATTACAGAGAGCAAAATCATCTCAAGGAAGCAGCCACATCTTCCTGCATTCATTCTTTTAGCAGATATTTCCTGGGTACTGGCGAGCCAGATCCCTCTCTAGGCGCTGGGATCGCCAGCCATCAAGAGGAGAGACAGCCCTGCCTTCAGGGAGCTCACGTTCTAGGGGGTGGTGGCGGTGGGCAATCAACAAATCAAATAACTAGTCAGTCAGAGGGGTGAGACTCCGGAGAAAAATAAGGCATATAGGAATTTGGGGAGTACGGGGGTGGCGTTGCTACTTTTCACGGGATGCCTAAAAGGTGACGTTCAAGCAAAGCCATGAAGGAGGCCAGTGGGTT
>NC_080798.1:22328009-22498009 GCF_028018385.1 Neofelis nebulosa | reverse complement strand
AGGGTATAGCCAGGTCCTATTTGGGTTTTTGTGCCTGATCCCACTGATACAAAGGTGCTGGCCTACATGACACGGGAGAAGATTCCTTCTCACATCAATCTTTGCCAAAGCGGTAGAATTGCTCAGAAGTCCCAATTTCACAGAAAACTAATGCATGCCCCTTGAGCTTGTGAAATACTGGCCTCCTCTTCCAGAACCATCTAGGTAGGAAAGTTGTCCACTTCCCAGTGAAGGAAGGGTGCCTGGAGGCTGACGCCGTTCACTGTAGGTGTGGCTCTCGGGGGGCTCCTCTCGCCAGATTGTTCCTAAAACCACGCTTAGTTTATTGTTTATTAGGATCCGGCATTTAATAAAACGAGGGTAATCCAGACCCTGGACAGGCTTCTTTGTGCCTTAGCGCTTCATTGATGAGGACACACTCCAGCACCAATCAGAATTGACTCCGTGCCCTGGTTTTGCTACTTGTAGCTGTGTGACCTTGGACAGGTGGCTCTGCTTTGCTGCACCTCGGATCCCTCCTGGGGATAATGCTGACGTCTGCCTGACACAACCGTGTCGAAGGACTCGGCACCGTGTCTGGGGCTGGGATAGTGATCATCAGGTGTGAGCTACTGGCTTATGAAGGTGGCCGTATTTGTTGTTTTAGTTATATCCAGAAAATCACCATCTGAGTTCCATCCTCGGAGTATAAGGCAGCTTAGGGAGTGAAAACAAGGAGAAGCAATGTGTTTTGCCCCTGATCACATGACCAGTAAATGCGTCTTTCCCACTACAGCTGTAGTAGTTAGCTGCTGCTGGGCTACCAACCACGCCAAAACTTGGTGGTGAAAATGACAAGGTATTTGGGTCAGCCGGGCAGTTCTGCTGAGCCAGGCCAGGCTCTCCTGATCTGAGCTGGATTTGCTCAGGCCTCTGGCTGGCTAGCACATGGGCTAGGGGCTGGCTGGTCGAGGGTGAACTCGGCTGGGGTCACACGGTCCTGTCCCATGTGTCTCATCCTCCAGCAGGCTGGCTGAAGCTGGTTCTCATGTCAGAGGCAAAGGTCCAAGAGAGCAAACAGAAAGGCACAAGCCCTTTGACAAGACCCTGCTTGCGTTATGCTACTCTTGTCCCATTGGCCAAAGCATGCCATGTGGCCAAGCTGAGTCAGTGTGGGGAGGAGGCTAGCAAAGGGCGTGGATGCAGGGAGGCAGGAAAATTGCAGCCAGTGTGCAATCAGTCAATCTATTTCTGTCCCCAAATCCCCAAGGGGCACATCAAGTGGTGTGGACGGGATGGAATCAAAAGCCTTAGAAGATATTGTAATTCCTTCGATCCCAGGACACCACTATGGGGAGATTTTTTTCTCTGGTGTGTTCTGAGTTCCTTCTTGAAGTGCCTGCTTTGCCACCATTGGACACATGCTCCCGTGAAAGAACCTCCATTTCTTCTTCCTTCTGCTGGCAGACATTGTCTTTTTAAAAAGACAGCTTGGGAAGATTTTGCGGCTTCTCAACTTCCAAAGGCATGTGGTCAGAATTGGGCAGGTGCAACCACTGAGTCTCAAGCCCGGTGTCCTCTCTCCCCCTCACCCCTTGCTGGGTCCCCTCTTTCTCTCCAGTTACTCCCTTGCTGCCATGACCTTGGGAGGACTCACTTTGACCCAGCGATTCTAGGTCTGCGGCTGCATTCAGATAGGCTACAAAGAACCACTCCCTGCGGTACCCTCATCTGACCTCTGATTCTACTCATACTTTGGGGGTCAATAAAGACCCAGCTCTTAAGAGACCTAGAGTCTCTGCAGCAAGTCCATAGAATGTACCTTCAGTCCCCGATGGGTGGGAAATGGTGTCTTCTGGGACACTGGCATCGGGAGTCTGACCCCAGTGAGTGTGTGGGCTCACCCAGGGAAGCTGGGGTCTGACCCCCGGGCAACAGTGATTAGAGGGGCACACCCGTGCGTGCACGGGCAGGAGCTTTGTTTGTGGAGTGGGACACACTTTGGACCAGTGGGGAAGCAGGCCCCTCACCTGCTTCTCCAAAGAACGTGGGCCCCGGGCCCAGACGGTTGCAAGCTCTCAGGCAACAGATGCTCGGGCCAGGGAATAGCAGTCACAGCATCTTCTGTGTTCAGGTTCTTAGGACCCTGTGAGGGGCTCTGAAGCAGTGGGGACTCAAGGAAACTCCAGCTTATCCCCAGGCTTCAAACTAGGTTTTGTGTCCTTTCTTTGCTCCCCCAAGGACTCTCTCACCTGGGTATCCACCGTGATGAGGACAACGCCAGCTCCTGGCTGCCTGGTTCTCTTGGCAATCTGTCTTTGCTGTGTGACCCCCACAGGTGCCTTTCCCGGAGCCCTGGGCATAGGTCTCCGGAGGCAGGTGAGACAGGGAGCAGAGACTGTGCCCTTAGGAGGTGGGTGGCTGTGGTCATAGGTGGGCTCAGCATTTTCCAAGACCCATGTGAGCCCATCAGTCCTCATTTAATCTAGAAATGGTTCACCCTGGATAACTTATATTAGCTTCGGGAATTATGAGCATTAACAGCTTGCTTTGGAACCTCCAAAATCTACCTGAATTTAGAGAAGCAGATCTTATACAGGCCACGATACAGGTGAAATTAGCTCTTTGGGAAAATAAATAATAACCAACTAATAAGTTCAACTCACTTCCCCCTCTTCTATGTCGAGAGCGGAAAGTTACAGTCGCTTGTGGTGGTTTGAAGGTTTGATTCCAAAGCCAGAGACAGCCCCTGCAGGGGCCAGAGAGAGGCTGAGGCCGGCTAACAGGGCTGTGTCCCTTCTTAGGAGGCTTTTCCGGGCCTCTTGTGACTAGAAGGAAGACGGTAAGGCAATGAAGAAGCTGCCTCTGAGAGACAGGTACCCAAGAACCCAAAGCATTTGGGTGTCCACAGGATTCCAAGAGGACTTCTCTGAGGTACAGAAAAAGGATGGGAAAGAGGCTAAGAGCCCACGGTTGGGTTTCTGCAGGAACCAGGTGGCTTTTGGCCTTGTCTGTGATAGCGAAGACTTACTATCAGCCCTAAAAGCTTTGGCTGGGGTCTGGGAAAACAATGCAATGTGGCAGCTCAGGAGAACAAAGGCAGTGACCGCAATATGCACCAAACCAAAGGGAAGAAACTTAAGCTTTTTGGGGCACCTACTGCTGAGGGAGCGTGTTGGGGGTAGGTCCTGTTGCCTAAACAGCAGAAAATAATCTATTGACGCCGTGTGGCTTCCAAAGTTACAATGTTTAATGACCTGGGTTCTCTTACTAATTCCTTGACTGACCTTGGGTAAGTTTCAAGTCCTTTGGAGGCCACAGGTGCCCCCGCTTATGCCATATGGGGTGGACCTAGGTGTTCCCCAAGGGCCTCAGCAGCACTGATGGTCACGGGGCCTGTTGGGGGAAAGTTCTAGCCACTGAGTGGCATTTATGGGACAGGAGTTGGGGAATGGCATGTGTGGGTCCCCAGGCCAGCCAGCGCCACACTGGATGGTGTCATTAGGGGAAAGAGGTCCAGCATTTGGGGCCTTTCTCTGGACTGGTGGGGAGATACCACTGGGGGCCTCAACAGTGGTCTTTCTGCCTGGCTGCAGGACTTAGAGCAATGTATTTGAGACCAGGAGAGGCCATTTTGGGACAGGGGTGGTGGACAGGTGCTATACCTTATTTTGCAGGAGGGCTTCCTAATGAAGGGAAATCATTTGGGGGAGTATGCATGTGTGGGTACTCTGCATGCAACTCAACCCAGATACCTGAGGGGCGCTTGCACGGGGATCTTGCTTGGCGCCCGTGGACGCTTCCTTCCTGAACGGGAGCTCTGGGGAGGGCTGGCCCCGAGCCGGGCTCCTCCTGAGTGCAACGCCCGCCGCCAGCGGTTCCAGCAGGTGGAGGGGCCAACTCTCCACCGCTCCTTGTGGGACTCAGGCAGATAACACCTCTGTAGCTTCTGTGTTATTTACACTCGCAAATCCCTGGCAGCAGGAGGATAAGGGATCAGTGGTAAGAAAGCTGTTGGTGAAGGTGCTGTATGTTTAGTCTGGGTACAGTGGAAAATGTGGCTTCCCCCATGGCCCGGCCATTGCAATTTCTTCTCCTGCCGGGTAACAGCACTCCTGATTAAATGGAAGTGTGCAAATATCTCTACACGCGGATAAGCACCTACACAAAGTACAGTTCAGACAGCGTTTGACGACTCTGGGGACCCAGCCTGGAACAGCCTCCAGGCTCCTCTCTGCCAATCCATGACCAGCCTTCGGGATTAACCCTCTTTTTCTGTTCCTTAATGAAGCCTTCCAGAACCACACAGGTCTCTCTTCTGCCTCCTGCTCAGAATTGCTCAAGCCTGCACAGTGAAAAACTTGCATCTTTGTTTAACTGTCTGTAGCCTAGAAGTTCATCTTTTCTCTCAGATCTAAATTGCCTTTAATACACAGTTTAAGCAACTTACAGCGTTGACAGCAATCCCGAAGTCAGCAAGAATCCATGGTGGTGTTTCCTGCGCGTGGCCCCTTGGAGGGACCGTGATCATCATGGGGCAGCCACCAATGTATTCTTGGCTCCTAACACAGAGTCTGGCATGCCGTAGGCCCTCAAAAAGTATGGTAGAGTAATGAATGAAGGAATGGACGACTGGATGGATGGATGGATGGAGGGACGGACGGACGGACGGATGGACAAAGCAATGAACAAATGAATTAATAAACAATTCTTCAGCTTTGGCAAGCTTGGCTATTGAGGCGGACTTCAGAGCAGTGATTGTGGCTCCAGGGGTCGGGGAGTGTTGGTAGATCTTTGGGAATATCACTAGAAACTTGGGAAGCAGCCCCGTGACTCACCGAAAGTACCCCTTGGCTCCGAGTGGGCTGCTTGGTGTCACCGGGCTTTTGTGCTTCTAGAATCAAGAGTCAGCACAAGGTAACTGTAAGACCTCTGCCAAGCAGGCCAGCCTCACCCTTGTCACCCCCCATTCCTCTTCCGTCCTCACCTCTGCGTCCCACTGGGAACGCCCTCCCTTCCTCACCTCACCGCCTACCAGTAACTCAAGGCCTGTCCTCCAGCAAGCCTGTCTTGTTGACCCTAGGCCACACACATCTTCTCCCACGTGCCAGCCATAGAACATTCTCTCATTGTCTGCACCACGTAGCTTGACATTTGAAACATCGACATCAGCGTTTGTCACGCTGCACTGGAAAGAGCTGGGGCTAATTTCTTCATTTATTCAAGAAATATGCAGTGGGCTCCTACTCTGTGCCAGGCACTGTTCCAGATACTTGAAATAGATCGGTCAGCAAGACAAGCCCCACTAGACTGCCCCTCCCCCCAAAACTCCCTGCCTGCTGGGAGCTTACACTTAGTTTGGATCCCAGCTCAACCACTTGGTAGCAAAGTGTCTTTAGGTAAGTTACAAGGTATTTCTAAGGCCGAGTTTTATCATCCATAGCATGAGCTGACAGCCACATCTCTCTTCCAGGGTTGTTATGAGAGAGGTTATGAAATACAGAGTGCCATGGGCCCCGCTCTGGGCCCAACCGTAGAAACATGCAGACCCTGGTTCTACTTGGACAGAAGACATTCTGGTGAGCAACTGGGCTGCTGTCATGCTCTTGCATATCTGTTGAGGCAACAAGGGAAGTGGGAAGCCCATACTTGGCCCCAGCATGGGCTGGTTGGCAAGAACTCTTGGCCACCATACTCCATTGCAAGTCCACAGTCACTCGGGACCATTCCAGACTCAGCTCCTACGGCCAACCTTCCAAAGAGGGACACACCTGAAATTCAGAGCCTAGAGGGCAAATTCGTGGGGCTGGTGGAGTAGCTGGCCCAAGAGCACCTTTCAAAACCAACCCAGAAAGCCACACACTTTCCTTCCTTCTTTCCTTGCTTTCCCCTTCTGGCACTTGGTATCATTTCCATTATTGAACATCATTTTTAAAAAGCCTCTCCCGGCTCGCCGACTTCTGGAGGATGGTCATAAATGGGTAAATTATTTGCAATCACTTCTTGAGGCAATGGTACCTTCTGGAAATTAATTACATTTTCTCACAGTTAGCCTGCTTTTTGCCTACCTGTAACATACTGTGTGGATGGAGAGTACCATGAGTATTGTATAGTATTTAATATGCAGTATTGTCGTCCAAGAAACATTTGTCAACATTATATAATAATCTATGATCAAAACACTAAAACTTGTCAACTCTTGGAGCCGGTTGCATTGTAACTCCACAACTGAAACTCATTTAAAAGTAAATGAAAGTCAAGAGGATGAGATTCAATTAAAATTAATTTAAAGTATGGAAAAAATGATTCACAACGATATAAATCAGCACATTGTTATTGCCTGCTTTATCCTATAAGGGAGCTCTCTAAAAACAACCAAAAAAGATTCCTAGATGACAGAAGGACAAATTTGTGTACCAATAACACGGCTCTGTCCACGTAGATCTTGGGGAAAAATTGGAAGGGAGTTAGGATACCGTTTTCCTTCTAGATCCTCAACCAGCCATCTCCACCATTGCTACTCTTCTAGACTGAGGCATAGCAGAAATCCAATTAAAAACCTTTCTTTGTTTTTTTTTTTTTTCCTCCCATTTTTGAGCATGCATGCAATTTCACTGATAGCAGGATCTCAGCAGAGAAATTAACTTCAATAATCTATGGATTACAAGACATATCAAACCTTCAAAGCACCCCGATGTTAGATCTATTCTCAGAAGGGCTCCAACGACTTTAATAGTTAACAACAAATGCTAGGGTGTGTGTTTTCTAACTAGATCAAGATCAGTTGGCGTTACTCCCCCATTCTCCCAGTCTCTTAATTATGGCGAGCGCGCTCTCCACCACCCATTGTGTAGCTCTTGAGGTTCTCACCCCTCCGAGTGCCATCTGGCATCTACTTCCGGGCATAACGGGCATGGCAGGCTCATGGCATTAGGTAAGGGGCCCCGTCAGACTGTCCTGGGCAGCCTCCTTCGGCGTGTGGTCGCCTGCATCCTTTATTGTCCATTGAGCTATTGATCTCCAGCCTCATAGCCTGGAGGGTTCACTCCTGAAGTATTAACAAGGTTGTGTTTTAGGTGGCAGCCTTCTGGGGGAGAAGTGCGTCTGCCGTCTGCAGGAGGAGGCTGCAGGCGTGGTGCAAGGGTTGGAGTCTCCCTTCAGATGGGACTGAGGAGAAGCCCTGCGGCTGCACGTGCTACAAACCCTTTCTGACCTGCCTGTTCCCCCCTAAATGTGCAGCCCGCAGCCGTGCTAACTCTGAGGTTCACAAGGTTAAGCTGAAGTTGCTTCTGTGATTGTGCCTTAAAGAGGTACTTCTGTTTACTACTTACTGCAGTCTGTCGGTGCATGCGTGACCTTGCCATTCAGGGCACTCTGCCCCCTCCTGTGGGAGCCCCACTGGATCTCCGAGGCCCCAGCTGCAGGGTGCATTCAGTCTTCATCCAGCGGCAGCACGTGGCTTCCTGGGGAGCTCCCTGGGTCGGCAGCTGTGCCTGGAATCACAGATTCACCTGCTGGGCTGCAGGTCAGACTGAGCACAGATCTTAGGAGCTAGCACAGCAGTCAAGGCCCTTCTGGTGGACAGCACCCGTGCAGAACAAGCGAGCGGGTGTCCTGTCGCCTGACTGTGGGTATTCCCACGGCGGCAGTGTGCCAGGCCTGGCCCTGAGCCAGGTTCTCTTGAGACACTAATATGGTCATGACTGCACTGATAGAAGTTGAGTGTCCTTGGGGTGCCTGGGTGGCTCAGTCAGTTAAGTGTCCGACTCTTGATCTCTCGGCTTAGGTCAGGATCTCACGATTCATGAGTTCAACACCCATGCACGTCAGGCTCTGTGCTGACAATGTGGAGCCTTTTTGGGTTTCTCTCTCTGCCCTTCTCTCTCAAAATAAAAAATAAACTTAAAAAGTAGAAGAAAAAGAACCTGAAGGTCCTTGTCACAGTGGTCAGCAATAGGACCAGGGCGTCCCATTTGTGGTCCCAGATGCCCCATTTGGGGGTCAGATTGGCAGGCTGGAGGTCAGCCCAGGGAGCTAATCAACAGGCTGGAGGCCCACGGAGGGACAGTTTCCCAAAGCGGGACACACACTTCTCAACGAGGATTCCACAGTAGACGCACAGCCTGCAGAAGCGTCATGGAAAGTGAATTCCCTTTCCAATTTCCTTCTGACCGTTCTGATTAAAAACAAGAAGAAAATATCCGTTTGGTGCTGCTCTGTCTTTAGCGCCTTTCCAACACTCGCTAATCACAGTTTTTAACCCAGAGAGAGAAGGTCTTAAGTCTCAGAGCCTTTTTCAGGCAATTGCTTCCAGCTGGAATTGAATAACCCTCTCATTTTTATTGTCATCAGTGTGCCTACTTTCTAGCTAAGTCCACTAGTACTGGGTTTCCATTTATGGTTCAGAATAGGAACCGACCTGTTTCTTAGCACCTTCCCTTGCTGGGAGCTACGGCACGCTTTCTTTGCTGGTCTGCAGGAGGTGGAGGGAAAGGTGGAGCTTTGCCACCAAGGACACCGCTGGCGCCAGGAATTCTGTGCATTGTTCTTGCACACCGCGATGGGCTGTGCCGTTGACTCTTCCTGCCGAGGGTGACACCTAGAGACACATTTTGGCAAACTCGATGGCTTGAACAGTGGGAAGTTTCCATTACTTTCTTGTGAAGTGGAGGGGTCCAACCACAATGCTTGTTTTGCTTTGGTTCATTGCTGTTCAAAGAAGTCGTTCTGGAACCAAATATCTCATTCCAGGTATCTTCCTTGGGTTGTAGATGTCTGAGAATCGCATGCAAGTGGTTTATTTGGGGGTGATCTCAGGAAGAACAGGTAGGGGGTGGGGAAGTGAGGCAAGGAAGGGAGGAAAACCGGTAACAGCTGTGTTACCAAGCCAGTTACTATGGTGGCCAACTGGAGCTCCATACCTGTAGGGGACACCAGGAGACAATGTGGAATGTACTTCAGAGTTGTCTCAACTGGGGAGCAAGTTCTGGGGTGTTTACCCCCTACCTTCCACTTGTCATCAGCTGAGGGTTGCTTCCAGGGATAATCCTCTGGCACTTCCAGGCAGCTCTGCACAAAGGTGGAGCGTGTATGTTCCCTCCACGTCTGTTCCCTCCCAGCAGCCTTTGGAAGAAGAGGTGAGTGTGGAGGGGACTACAGGTGGGGCACTGTGGGCATCTGCCACAAAGGATCTTCTCTGAAGATGGTGAAAAGCTGGCTAGACCTACGGTCTGCCCCTGGGTCCATCCAGACAACCCATTTTTGTTGGGAAAGTGGGGTGAATGTGTCCTCTCCCCATCAGGCCTGGTCAGTGCTGACTTGGGCCATGCCAACACCGGGGACCTTCCCCACAGGCTGTTTGATCTGTTGCGTGAGAGCAGAGACACTCTCGATGGACACCAGAGTGTCACCCTGTCTTCCTAGTGACTTGTCATTGGGGAAGCTTGACTGCGGTCTCATGCTCAAACTTTTCCTCCAGGAGCCCTCCTCCCAGGGCACTTGGGCCACGCAGCATGGGCAGTGGGCGACACGCCAAACTTTTTGTGGCTTCGAATGTCTTTAAGCATGTCTTTTTTGGCCTCTAAAGCCTTTGCTTTGCCTTTGGTTTGGGGAAGGCAAGAGCTGCCAGTTTTTGTTTCCATGTCTTCTCCATGAGAAGGGTCCTACAGTGGATTTTGAACTTTTCCTGCCCTATGTTGCTATCGCCTTGCACTGCAGGCTACAATCCACTTTGAGAGCTGGAAGTAGGCACCCCTCTTTCTTTTTTTTTTTTTTTTTAAATTTTTTTTTCAACGTTTTTTATTTATTTTGGGGACAGAGAGAGACAGAGCATGAACGGGGGAGGGGCAGAGAGAGAGGGAGACACAGAATCGGAAACAGGCTCCAGGCTCCGAGCCGTCAGCCCAGAGCCCGACGCGGGGCTCGAACTCACGGACCGTGAGATCGTGACCTGGCTGAAGTCGGACGCTTAACCGACTGCGCCACCCAGGCGCCCCGGCACCCCTCTTTCTACTGGACATTGCAGCACCAGGAGGAAGGAGACATGGCCCAGAAGATGCACCCAGGCCTCACCTTATCAGCTATCTCACAGAGTCCCTTTACTGTCTGAGGCCGGTTTCCCATCTGCATACTGAGGACCCTGGAGTGTCTCAGGGGACCTTCTAGGTCTAGTGTTTGTTTTCAGTGGTTCTTCCTAAGCCAGCAACTACCAGAAAGAGCCTCTTTGATGACTGGCTATTTGAGGGAAGGCTGGATGGGAATCAAGAAGAAAGGATGGTGGAGGGGCACCTGGGTAGCTCAGTCGGTTAAGCATCTGATTTCGGCTCAGGTCATGACCTCATGGTTCGTGAGTTCGAGCCCTGCTTTGGGCTCTGTGCTGATGGCTCCGAGCCTGGAGCCTCCTTCAGATTCTGTGTCTCCCTCTCTCTGCCCCTCCCCTGCTTGTGCTCTCTCTCTCTCAAAGAATAAATAAACATTTTTTAAAAATTAAAAAAAAAAAGAGAGAGAAGAAAAATGGATGGAATTCTTCCCAGGGAGCAGGGAACTGGCACGTGGCCATTGGCTGCTGGCAGGTGGCGGGAGAAGACCAAGGTCTTCTGGTGTGTCCGGAATCACACTGCCCTGTGCGGGGCCCAGATATACACAGATGGGAGAGCTCAGCTCAGCTGGGCCTGACCAGACCATGCTGCCAGACTGTGGATGACTCACCGGGAAGGCAAAGACAAGTGCCCCCACTCTTTGTGTAGAAGAGAATTCAGACCAGAAGCAGATGACAGCAGAAGAGAAATGGCCATTCCTCTTGGCAGAGGCTGTGGTCAGCTCTGAGGTTCCAGGTGGGGGTCCGGGGAGCGCTCACTGCTCATGGTTTGTACGGGATTGCTACTTCCTTCTGTCCGGTGCCCTCCCTTAGCCAGCCCATTCACCTCTCTTGCAGTGAGCCTCCCCTGAGTCCCTCTGATGGGTTTGCTGGAGCAACTTGAAGAGAGACAATAGGCTGTTTTGGGCTTTTAATCACCAACTATAATTTATAAAAATATAAGAAATGGGGTGCCTGAGTGGTTCAGTCAGTTGAGTGTCTGAGTCTTGCTTTCAACTCAGGTCATGATCCCAGGGTCATGGGCTCAAGCCCTGCATCAGGTTTCATGCTCAACATGGAACTTAAGATTTTCTTTCTCCTCTCTCTCTCTCTCTCTCTCTCTTTCTCTCTTGCCCACTGCGTCTCTCCCTGACTCATCCACTCTTTTGAAAATAAAAATAAATAAATACATAATAAAAATAAAAATAAATAAGATATAAGAGAAACACATCTTCAGAGAGGGTCACACCCTTCAGAGTTCTGTGTCAACAGTAGCCAGGTGGCCTTGGAAAAATTTCCCAGCGCCCTTTGGGAAGCCTAGTACTCACTTGCTGAGCAGGTAGGGATCCATTTCTCCTGCTGCTTTGGAAATCATTTGAATATTTATAAATTTAAGTATTTATTTTCATATTAAAATTAAAGCTCTATTGTCTTGCAACTAACCTGCCTTGTTCTGCCACTCCATAACAAAACCTTCTCTGGTGTGATAACCTTTATTTATAGATGGCAATAAGCATATTTAGCAATATTATTATTCATGACCCTTGCACTAAATATCATAATCAGAATACAGATGTGCAAGGTAATTTCCATGCACAAGTCACTATGCATCAAATCCTTGCAAAGCAAAAATAGCATCCATTTTGGGATAAATTATCCATTGGCATTGCATAAAGGTGGCAGGGGGGCACAAAGGACTTCCAGAAGTAGAACTTGAGAGACTTCAACTCAAGAGGTGTCCAACACCCTGGGAATGCAACTTCCGGCAGGTTGTCTGATTTTCTTCTTTCCCCGAGCCCCTTCTTAGGATGTGGAATGAAAAGGAGTCAGGCAGGTGGGCATCTGGATACAAAGTGCGACTGGATGAATCGAGCCCTCCTTGGACCTGTACCCCATCTCTTTGAATATCTTCTTTACTTTTGCCAGACTGGAGATGCAGATTATCAGAGAAGCAGCACACTCAGGCTCACTCACTAATTGACTGAACAAGATGCGGTCACACTTTATACACCATTCCATAATGGATTTTCATGTTTGTGAATCCTAACTGGCTGTGGAAATGAAAAGCAAATGTCTCATAATCACAAATATCTTCTGTTTTTTTTTTCTAAACCCAAAGATTAAATCAACTTTACCCCCCATTTGCCAGCAAGTTCATGGTTATAGAGGGCTGATAAATGATCTGGTGATGGACACATCCGTTGTGCTACTGTTTAGCAAATTCTTATAAGTGATTGCTAGATATAACACATTTCTCAGTTAGGTGTTACATGAATAATTGGTATATTAAAGAAAGTGTGAAATAAACAGGTATAAAGCTTGAAATGCGTTTATTATTTGCTGAGGTTTTTCACATTCATACCATTTAGAAGCCATTGTCAGATTCAGCATCTTCTCCCATATATCTGGAGCAGAGCCCTTCATTAAACCTGTTGTAAAAAGATCCTTTCGGGCAAACGCTATCAAGTATTTATAACTACAGTCTGGAGGATCAGAGAGAAGATGCTGTGTGAAAACCACCCAGCATAAAACCGGTCAGAGACACCTGCGTCTGTCAGTGGTGAGGGTGGGAACAGTCAGACTTTGGCCAAATGGATCAGTGGGGCCTCCTTGCTCTCTTCCTTTTCCCAAAACCTGCTCCTTTTCTATTTCTTGGTGTCTCATCCAATTCTAAGCCAATCCCAGCTTTACTGGGCTCTTCCCTAAACACCACTTCCTTGAAACTCCAGGGAGGCTCCCACTGGTCCATGGGCAGCAGAAAAGGACAGTCTGGGAAAGAACCCTGTGAGTCATTATGAAAAGGCCATCTGCCGCCCTGTGACTGAGTCTCCTGATATTCCAGACTGGAGGGGGTTTGGGGCAGGTTCCCCAGAACTGCTACATGGATGGTCCAGTGAGCTCTTGTCCATGCTGTGCAGACAGGCCAACCCTGGCCAGCATCCCAAAGGTACCATCTCTTATGAATGGCTTCTACTTTCTGGAAATGGATCATTTCCTAAAAAGTCAGGCAGGCAGAACGAACCCGGTCGTGACTCTTTGGGAAAGCAAAACCCTTCTAGTCCTTGGCGAGGCCAGCTTTGACTCTGAGCAAACTTGTAGACAACGGAGCTTTGCTTTCCTTTGTCCTCCCCACCCCGCCGCACACACTGCTTCCCGACCCCTCCTTGGGACTCCGTGACTCTGAGGAGGGAGCTCAGCTATCAGTTCAAGGGCTAGTGTTGAGCTACCTTGCAGTGGCCTCCCACATGGCCTTGGCCTTCAGATCTGGGGTCAGCCAGCCTGGCAGGCCTTCAGAGCATTTGGAGGGCATGAGATAGCTGCAGACAGCGAATCTTTCAAAGTAGAGGCACAGAGACTCCGAGGACAAAAACAGGCTGGACTGGAAGATACCATCATTTGTCCTCAGGGAACAGCCGGCCTCCCGGGTTCCGTCCCATGGCCCCTTCTCGGTTTTCTCCTCTCAGTCTTGCAAGAGGTCTCTGCCACACGCAGTGTCTTCCACGGGGCTACTGTGAGCTGTGCTGCCCCCAAAATGTCAAACGCCAAGTCTGGCCAGTGACCCAGAGCCCTTTCTGTGAGTTTCTCCGGAAGGGCAATCAGTAGGCACTCGATATCGAGGAGCGCTCCATGGATTGTCCCAGACCTCATCCGTCCCCACTGCTGGCCTTGCACAGTGACACAAAATGCCTGTTTGGCTGGGCCTCCCAGCGTCCATCCACGTGTGGCTACCAGTCAGTGTTCCTTACCGAACCTGGGGTGGCTGTAGAAAGGCAAAGATCAGGCCTAGGGCCCGTCCTACTCCCGTCTCTGGGGCTGCCTTCTCGGCCACGGCCTGGGCAGACATCTGTGAGCTTGGCTATGGGGATCCCCACCTTCCTTACCCCCCCACCCCCCCAGGCTTAGTCCTCCTCTCAGGGTGGGCCTTATGACCTGCCACCGGCTCCCTCCATCGCTGGCTGTTGCCTTCCTTGCATAACTGGTCACAGGTTGCTTGACTCACCACATGACACTGCCTATGATAGATTAAATAGCTGCCTTGACCTGGTCGTTAGGCCCTCGTGCCCAGGATACCCAGTGGAGCCAGCTGGAGCGATGCAGGGGGCACGCTCAGAGAGTCCTGGGTTGGGGGGAGCTGCCCACTCCCCCATGGCGGCAAGCTGGCCTGCCCTGCTTCTGTCTCCCCAGTCCTTCTCCTGTCTTTCTCGGGGGAGAAACCGCCAGGCCTTGCATTCAATTCAGTGAAAACTGAAGCCAACATCTGAGTTAGCCTGGCACAGAGGAGCAGTGTAGACAGGCCTGAGGGTGGCTTTGAAGTGTGGGATTCAAGGTGCCCACCCCCAGACCTTTCTCCCCATGTACCCCAAATAGTTCTGCCAAGGGGCCCATGTGTGTTCGGTGTTGCCTGAGGCGGGGGCAGTGGCGGGGGTTCATCCAGGGCTACCCCCTCTCTGTCAGTGCTTCCTGCTTGGGCCCCAGGGAATGGCAGGTGCGGTAAGACACAGAGAGAAACAGTCCCCAAGTAGGGCCGAGCACCGGAGGGTCAGAATGCAGCTGGGCCAGCCGAGCCTGAGGAGTTGGGTTTGTCTGAATTGCAGACCTGGCCATTCACCCTGCCTGTGTAGCTGAGGGCTGGGTTTCCCCTGTGTCGGGAAGCGACGGGGCACTGGCTTCTAATCGGCCCTCCCAAACCCCCGGGGGCGGTGCTGGGACCCGTCCATTCACTCCTTTGTGGGGGACCATGGCTGTGCGGCCCTCCCATTACCTTCTCCCAGCACTTTCTTTGCTGGAATGCTCTGACACCAGAATCTCTGGTTCTTTCAAAAGCCCCAACTCTGCGGGGCACCGTGGATCCCTGCAGTTGTATTTGGGTGTGCCTAGGGCCTCACCTGACCCTGACTGTCCTTTCCTGGCCGCCTCCCACGTTTCTGGGCAAGAGGACCTGTGTTCTCTGGAGCTCAGCGTTCTGTGGGATGGGGAGAGGGGAAAGGAAGCCTGGAGTCCCCGGGGACTGTGAGAGGGGAGCCCTGAGAAGTGAAGGGGGGGGGCCTCTGAAGGTCCGAAGAAGCCCCTACTGACCCCTCGCTTTCAGGGCTCAGAGCATCAGAGAAGATTTGCTCCTTGCCTCCTTTACCACAGTGAATTCCCACCAGGACCAGAGGAAAGATCGTCTGTGGGACATACTGTTCTCTCTCCTCATAGACCTAATGTGGCTGAGCTATTCTGGGCAACCATTTAAATAAAAGCCAATTTGACTAAAGAGCAAAATATATTCCCCCGAATGATGGCAAAAGGGCAGAGCTTGGAAAGCGAAAGGAAAAAGGAAATAACAGAGAGAGGGAGAGGGGGAAAAAAAAAGAAAATGCAAGGCATTCATTTTTCCTTTGTACTTTTTAATAAAGGAAATTCTCTGGCTGCTTAAAGTGACACATTAAAAGATGTATGTATCGCGGCTTTTAAAAACACAATTAGATAACACCTTGTCAAATACTTATATTCTTTGTTGACAGCCTCGAGCGCAGGCACAATCCCGCACAGCCACTGGGGCAGGTGTCTCCCCTGACACGCTGGCAGCCGAGTCAGCCATTTTACAGAAATGTTACTGTTTACCACTTTAATCATCAATCCACAACCAGTCACAACAATAAGTCAGAAGGAGCAGTAAATTATACTTGTTCAGCCCTGATGAGTTTGAACTGTTTTGCTGAAATTAACTGAAGTAATTATCTATTTTTCTAAAGCTGCAAAAAGAAGAAGGGGGAAAAAAAAAACCTAGTAATGTTTCCATGGCTCCGCAAGTCGTTGGCCGTGCAATATTTAAGGAAACTTTTTTTCTTTTTTTTTTTTGGTCTGATGACCACATAGGTTAGATGAGGCTGTAGGATGAGGCAGATTTCATATGTTACAGTCTCTTTTTTTGTTCTTAGCCGAAAACCCATCTTCCTACGAAAGAAGGACTCTCCTGGTTACTGGACCGGTGTCTCCATCCACCTGGTTGGTCTTCTTGATGGGTCCTTCCCATTTTGGGGCTGTTTCCTCTTGCAAGGCAGACTGCAAGTCCTCAAGAGCAGAAGCTCTCTGGCTTTCTGTGATCTTCAGTAAAAGGTGGGGGAGGGCCTTTCCATTGTTACTGGATCCCCTAAATTTCCTCGGCCAGCCAGGCTGGGCTCTCGTCCTGCAAGACCCCTGGCCCTGGACGGTCGGTCACCCCAGCGGTGGGGAACACCAGGGGAAAGAGGGCTCTCCGAGGGAGTGGAGCTTCATGTTTCTGCCGACTTCTGTGGAGTGGTCTCCCTCGGCCCCTGAAATGCTGCCCTCTCAGGTCTCGTCTCCCCCTGCTTACAACAGGGTGCACGGCGCCCGTGCCTGCTCTCTGGGAGGGAACGGCGCAAGCTTTGGAGACAGATTTCATGGCTCTGACCGGCTTGGGTTGCCCCTTCTGGAAAACAGCACCCACCTGGCAGGGTTATTTTGAGAAGTAAATGAGCTTCCGTGAGGTGATGGGAGTGATGACCACAGCACCAGGCTTGGCCCCCTAGGCGATGCTCGGTACCTCCGAGCTTACCTGGTTCTTGGTTGTGCACACGAAGGCAGGGGAGGGTAGCGACTGGGGTCGGACGCCCGCACCTGACACCTGGCGGCTCCGTGGTCTTGGGTGCATTGCTCGCGGCTGCCTCGGTTTCTAAATTACAAACGTCGGTCACCCTGGTGAGTTGAGTGAACCCACGTATGCAAAATACACGGTAAGTGCCCAATAACGTAGCTACTGCTGTCGTTGCTACACGCCATACGCAGAACAGGTGTGCGCGCGCAGGAGGCGTGCGTCACTGATGGAGCTGGTGAAATGGCCACCAGTTTACCGACTTGAAAAGTAAAGGGGGGCTCTGAGCTGTGTCCCTGGCATTTTGGCTTCCGGGCTGTCCCTCGTCCGGCGACTCCACTGGAGTGCAGGATAAATGTCACCGCACCTTCCAGCACTTTCATCTGTGAGAGGGCATTCCCTGGGGCCCTACCTAGTTCTGGGAGCCGGGGTGTCGCTGTGATGTGATTCACCCTGAAAAAGGAAGATGTGGGTGCCTGCATACCCATTGTGGGAAGAGGACTCCCGAGACCCCCATGCCCATGCAAACCCCTCCATCCTGAGCCACATGAGGATCTTGAAAACCCCTTTTTAAAGCCACACCAAATATATATCCTTGTCTAGATTATTCAAAAACCTAGGGACACTACTTTCGTCTAAATTTTCTGGGTAATTAAGGCAAAATTAAAGCAAACAAATGGTTAGGTGTGGGGAGGGAGAATACAGCATAATTATCCACTCCATCTATGCAGACAACTCCCATCCACAGAAAAATTGTTCAATCTACCATGTTTTGATATGGGTAAACATGATGATTTTACCCAGTGGAACATTATTTTCTATGATTCATTGTGATAAACCAACAAAACTCTAATCTGAAGTTCTAATTTAAAAATTCTATCTTTTATTTTTAAACTTAAGGAGAGCAGTGGTTTGTCTCCTTGGTTTACTAGAATTCCTTCTCTCCTTTCCTCTCCCCTCCCCTTCCTTCTCTCCCCTCCTCCTTTCCCTTTCCTTCTTCCTCCCTCCCTTCCCTCCTCCCTTCTCTCCTCTCTTCCTTCCTTCACTTTCTCTCCCCTCTTGTTCCCTCCCTTCCCTCCTCACCCCCCTTCCCTCCCTCCCTCCCTCCCTTCCCTCCTCCCTCCCTCTCATCTTTGTTTATTCATTCCTATATCCTTTCAGTAAACTTTTCCAGTTTAACCTGGCCTCGGATTATAACCCAGAGAATGGACTGACCTAACTCTTCAGACTTGGGCCATTTCCATCCCTTCACAAGACAAAGCAGAAATTGTAGATTCTTTTCTCATAGTATGAAAAATGAGAGTTACAAGTGAGGCATTGAATTTGGACAACAATGGCAGGACAGACGAGGACCTGATGAGGTTCTATAAATTTCACAAAGCACATTTGTCTCCCTTTTCCCTGGCAACCTTGAGGCATTTTGCCCTATTCATGGACCGTTTTGTGGACTCACGGGACGATTCCCCGAAAAGCCAGTGGGTCACCTCAGAAATCCAGTGACAGATCCCTGCTCTGGATTTGATCCTTGGCCATAGCTTGTTCGTGTCATGGTGGTGATATGACAATTTTCGCCAAGTGTCACTGGAGGAAAGGTTTTGATTCTGGGCCTGTATTCTACTCAGAAATATTCCTGTTGATGGATCCTGGTTTTAAAAATGCAAACCCAGACATGATCCGAGATGCTGTCCAAGGCCAGATGAAGGGGGCGGACCACTCGCCCATCATTTCTCGAATGCATCTAACAAGGTTCTTTAGGGCTCCAGCACCCCCTTGCTCCCGCCCCCGTCTGTCCCCCACATGGACTGAACGTGCATTTGATGAGTACACGGGAGGGAGGGCTAGCAGCCAGCACGTTGCATGTCAGCAAATGGAGGCCTGGGATTCAGGCACTCCCTGGCCCACACCCCCAGCAAGCCGAGGTGCCCATGCCCCTGGTTGGTCAGCATTCAGGTGTGTGCCCCACTCTGTGTTCCCACCTCCCTTCAGTGACACTCTGTAAGTGTCCTCAGAAAGATTGGGCACCAGAGGCTTTGGCTTTAAGTACTTATTCTGCTAAGAACCGAGTGCGGGACCTATTAAGGAGAGCTCCTTGGTTCCAGTGACTCTTTGTAAAGTAATATGCTTTTTATTGGTTGTTTTTGTTGTTGATTGAGCAACTCCTTTCTGATTTTTACTTATGAGGTTTTCTTGAAGCAGGGTGTAGCTGGCATTTCGACTCCACTTTCTGGGGAAAGTCTTTAACTAAAGGCTCTAAACGATGAAATTATCAGACCAGGCCAAGGAAAGAGTTGAGTAGAAGAGGGACCCTCCCCCCACATTCCATGTTCCATAGGTGAGGACACTGTAACCTAAAATTATGAACTTTGGGAGCAAGAAGTTACCCCAAAAGCTCATCTAAACGGCAACTTTTATTTAACATATACAGAAACCATGACCATATTCTGTACTCATTCAGAGTATTTGCTGGGTTGTTACTGGTTGCCAGGCATAGTCCAGGCGCTGAGAACCTATCAGTGGGCATACAAGACCATTGCTCTCTGGGAGGGTACATTCTACAAAGTCACATGCCAGGGGTACCCGGGCAGCAGACTGGAGGCACATCAGGACCACTTTCCCTCAGCCTGCTGGACACAGCTCCTGAGAAGAGGGCCCTGTCCCAGGTACCTGAATCACCCAAGGAACCCTCACCCCAGGATGGCAGGACCCCCCTCAGTTGAATACAAAATCGGAGTATGGGCATCTCTGTAATGCAAACGAACCCACAAATATGGCTGAGACTCCCAATGGGGTCGTGACTCCTGAGAGGAGTTAGAATCACTTTCTGGGACCCGTTGCTGAGACACAAAAAACAAAGTGAGCATCTTATTCTTCAAGAGAGAGCAGGTAGCCATAGATAAAGACATAGTAAATAGTATTTAGCCATAGTAAATAGTAAATAGCCATAGTAAATACAGGGGGACCCAGAAGGCTGTTGTAAAGTTGACTTCATGGTAAAGGACGTAGGTCTGAGAGTTCCTGATGTAAGAACCCAGGCTCTCCCAAGGTCACTGTTGGATCATGTAATGTTGAGGGCAGGGGTGGTGATGCAGTGGAATGGATGAAGGTCAGGGGTCCCTGAGAAACTCAGAAACTCCATTCTAGAACTTGCTTACCAGGGAGAGAACTTCCTTGGCCCAAAGAAGGAAACAGAGGGCATTAAAAATGTCACCTCTCCATGGTCATCAGGTTGGTCGCCATTTATCCTCAACTCACCTCCAAGCAGGAGGGCCTGCTGCATACACTGAAGGCTTCTGTTGGGAAGTTCTGTCCCCCACAACCTTTGTGTGCAATGGTGACAAAAACATACATTGGGGTGGGGGTGGGGTTTGAGGTGCTCACTTGGATGAAGCCATGAAGAATGGGGAAAAGCAGGTGGATGTTAACCTCTGCTCACAGATGAGCTGTTTATGTACATTCTCTCCTTCAACAGATATTTGTTGAATATATGTTATATGTCAGGCTCTGTTCAAGTCAGTGGGGATAAAACGGGAACAAGGCAGAGAAGTCCCTGCCTTGGGCAGCCCATATTCTTGTGAGCTATGTGACATGCTGATCCAGTTCAAATACATTTGTTTATATTTAGAGCTACATTTAGAGCACCTGACAACCAAATTCCCATGGACAGCCGAAAGTCATGACTGGGTACATGATGCTGTTTCCCCCATGTAGTTAATTAGCTTGTGCAAAAAGGTTAAATCAGTGATGCTGGGAGCTCAGAGGTCCCATGGTGCCACCCAGCCTGTGCACACACATACAATTATCTTGCTTAAATTTAGGGACCTGGTCCAAAGGAGCCGGGCTACTGACTTCAGAGTGGCTAGGGCTCCAGGAGCAGGCTGGGGGAGCCCAGGTAGGAGCTCGCTAATCAGTATCAACTCCGTGCAGAGGCAGAGAAGCGCCTCTGTGTAGAATGTGGCTGCTGTGACCTGGGATGCAGAGAGCAGGTTGCTGCCTGGGTGCTCTCGAGAGACCTTAATCCTGCCTTTGAAAAGCTGCTTAAAAATAATACTACTAAATAAATCTTCACCATGGTTGGGAGAAGATCGGCATCTGTCCTCCTGCCCCAGACAAACAAGGAGAAGCTAGAAGCCGCAGTCAGGCATGGTGTCAGGTGTCCATTGACAGTGTGGCCTGCCGGGCGTGTCCGAACTATTCTCCTACTCTCCACTCTCCGGCCATTCTGACCTCTATCTTTAGCCGCACACAGGATCATCATAACCACTCAGGAGCTTGTGGCTGGAACACACATTCAGTGTCCGCCAAGTCCCCTAGACTGGAGGCTGCAGGAGGACACGGCTGTCCTCGCTTTGGTCACCCTTGAACCCTCAGGGTCTGGTCAGTGCCTGAAATAGAAAAGAGACACTAACAGAGACATGCTGAGAAGAATGAATGAATAAAAAATGGATGGATGGATGAATGGATGGATGGATGGATAGATGGAAGGATGGATGGATGCATGGAAGGAAGGAAGGATGGATGGATGAATATGGATGGAAGGATGGATGGATGGATGGATGGAAGGATGGATGCATGGATGCATGGAAGGAAGGAAGGAAGGAAGGAAGGAAGGAAGGAAGGAAGGAAGGAAGGATGATGCATGGAAAGAAGGAAGGAAGGATGGATGGATGGATGGATGGGTGGATGGATGGATGGATGGATGGAAGGATGGATGTATTCATGGAAGGAAGGAAGGATGGATGGATGGAAGGATGGATGGACAAACAGGAGTATTTTGTGACTACAGAGGTTATCAAAACTTCAGTGCCCAACCTATCTTCTCTGACATCATTGGCCCTGTAGAGATAGCACAGGTGGCTCACAACTTTTCAAGTCATTTTATTTTTGTTTTATTTTACTATTTTATTTTATTTTATTATTTTATTTCAGGTCATTTTAAATTAACAAGTAAAAGTCACGCCTTTACCTGTAAAAATACTGTACTGTCTGCTTCTTAAGCCAGGTGGAAAGTATCCAGATATTCATTTTATTGCAATTACCATCATATTGATAATTTTGGATATTACTTTTATCTATTAAATATATAACAGAAAAATTAATTTCAAAAAGGAAGCAAGGAGGTGTCACTGATCTCATACACTGACGATGGGAGGAGAAATGAGTGTGTTTTTTGCAAAGGGTGATTTCATAAAACAGTACTGTACACGGTAACATTTTTGGGAAAAAAGTAAAATACTTCTTAGAAAAGTACGTGTGATCTGAAGCATCATTTCCACTTCTAGAAATGAATGTGAGTGAATAATTTAATATGCGCCCAGAGAAAGCCACGAGGATGTTGAACACAGTGCTGTATGCAAGAGGAGAACAGTGGAAACAAGCCGGGCATCCAGTGATGGGGGTTACTGGAATTTGATAAGGCACTCGAACAGTAAAATACATTTCTGGGGATAAATATGGAAGGTTGCCAGCAATATGCTATTAAGTTTTCTTAAGTTGTAGAGAATATATATAGTAGAGTTCATTTTTGTAAAAATATGCACATTTATAATATGTATGCATGGAAATAGTTTAAAGTCTATATTCCAAGTCTATCTCACACACTTGGGTATTATTTTATATTTTGATATTGAGTGTATATTACATTTATAATAAGGAGAATATCTTTTCATTTTGGAAAATATAAAATAAAATAACAATGCAGCTTTAAAAAGAAGGCTGCTGAACTTTACAGAAATGTCAAGTGTTTTTGGTGAGAATTATATCAGCCTCATTGGTTTCTTCTTTGTTATCACGGGCACTAAGGGGTCACCACATATGCCTTTGATGAGTCAGCATGGGAGAATAAGCTACTTAGTACATAACAGGTTAACTTATTCTGGTAGACAGATCAGCCAACAAATTGAGATTGTGGGCCTTGGGGATGCACCAAGGCGATGTCGATCCAAAAGTAGCATGCCCCTATGGTAATTCAACACCCTTATTTTTCACATGAAGATACTGGGGTTCAGAGAGGGTGGCTGATTGGCCAGATGTTGCCCAGCAAACCTAAGACAGAGGCAGGACGTCCTGGACCCCAGCTCTCCACGCAGGAATAGTTTTGCCTGGTGGGGCTCTGGACAAGGAACACCAGGGAGGCCATTTGACGCTCCACCCCCCCTCCCACCCCACGCCCCATCCCAGGAGACAGCAGTCTTTCCCGTGCAGGACTTCGTGCATTTCAAAAGCAGTTCATACTGCTGGGCAATTTATATTCATTATCTTGTTTAATCCTCACCGTTGCTATATTGGTAAAAGCTGTTTATCCCCATTTTACAGATGAGAAAGCCCATTCCCCACCAGGTGGCAGTTATATACTCTGGCTGCTGATGCTGTAGCAAGAGAAATGCAGATACCAGAGGATGCTTTTTGCCATTAGAGTGCTTAGCAGATAGGCTACGGCACCAGACAGATGCCTACCCCTCTTCTATGACTGCCCCTCCCCCCTTTCTTCCCATACGAAAAGTTCAGAATAGCTTAGACTGACCCTGGTTGCTTCAAGCTTTGAGGGAGTCAAATTGCAACTGATGAGGGAAAAGAGGTGGCTATTTGAAAAGCCCAAAGTTGGGGGAAAGGAGCCAAGAGTCCAGATGACAAGTCTTCTCTGGGATCCCAAGCTGAGATCACGTGCAGATTGCTGGCAAATTGAAAGAGCAGGTATCTCTAGGAAAATGTGCCTACGAGGACACGGAAATCTCTCACGGCCTTTGAAAGGCATCCTCCTCTTTTCAAGTGCTGGGTGACTTCAGTTCTCCTGGGTGCCCTGTGGCCTCTGTCATCACAGCTGTGCAGTGCCCAGCCCTGTCCAGCTGGAATGGAGTGTTTGTCCTAAGGGCATAGAGTGTTGCTGCATCCTTGACGTTGGCAGTGTTCACCCCACTGGAGAGGGGCCACATCATCTTGTCTCTTCCAATGCCACGTCTGGGCTGGGGGACACCTTACTTGGCAGAATTTTGGTCAATTTTGACTCCATTTGAAGGCAAGGGAAGTTGTCTCCTTTCTCACATGGCCGTCGATCCATGATGGAACAGTCCTGCTCAGAGAGGAACAGTCCTGAGTGTGAATGGAATTGGGGTCCACGCCCACAAGGGAGGGTGGTAGCAGCTTGGGCTCCGCAGGCCATTAGTTTGGACTCCAATCCATTTGGGACCCTCACCCAGCTCTGTGATCTTGAGAAGGTCAGTCTCTCTATACCTAAGTTTCCTCCTCTGTGAACAGGAAGATGTGACTGAGTAGGGAAAGGATCTGTGGTACAAAGTCCTGGCCATCCGGCCAGTGCTCATCACATATAGGGAGAAGCTGTCAGTTGGGGGCCCAGAAACAAATGGAGGAGGGGCCAGAGTAGGGCCACTTGCTGGAACAGAAGAGGGAAAAGAAAGTGAGGATGTCAGAGTGGATGTGTAGGCCGCCTCAAGTGTCCCCCAGGGCAATGCCGGGCATACTGGCCAGAACATGGGTATCTGGGTTCCCAGGGCAAGCCATCGCCCTGCTGTCTGCATAATGCATAACTTCTGGGTTTCTTCTTCATCTGCAAGCTGAGCAACTTGGATAAAATGATCCTCTCACCCTCTTGAAGCTCCGCAGTGTAATGATTTTTGTCAAAATTATTGACAGAAGATTCCTGAATCGCACACACTGCAAAACACGATTAGATTCTTTCCACACATTCCTTGTGACTGAGAGGAGCTATAACCTGCTCTCAAATGATTTTTTTTTTTTACATTTGTGGGTAATTTGCTTTGTTTTAGGCATGCAAAGTGAGGCTCTTTTGATAGTTTGTGATGAAGATATTTTTGTGATTATTTTCATTGTGAATTTTAATTAAGCTCTCCTTTGTTCATCAATAACTGTTTCACCTCCTCTCTTTATCTTTATATTTATAATTATATTTAAAAAATCAAAGTAACATAAAAATAGAAAATAGTAAAATAGAGAAAAATTCCTATTATATATATAGATAATATGGTAGACATATATTTATGTGTTACTGTGCAGTCTTATTCTTTTTTTTGCAAATGTGATCATACAATATTTACACAATAGATGTTCTCCACAATTTGCTTTTTTCACTTAAAAAGAATGAGGTAGATGTTAGAAGTATTGACTTGAGACTCAAGTTACAATGTTACCAGTTGTATAGTATTCTTTTATGTGCAATAATCTATTTAACCAGCCTGGGATCGATGCCCATTCACACAGGATTGCGTTGAGTTGTTGTGAGTTTCTGTTACTTGGAACAAGGCCACCCCAAATATCTTTTGTGTACAATACAATTGTATTTGTACAATAAATTCATAGAAGAGAAATTACAATTGATTTTTAGAATGGATTTGTTTGGAATAATATTTACAAAATCTTAAATGGTCCGACTCACGTGAAAAGGGACTTTTTCATCAAGTGCCAGAGCAGAAGGAACCTTGCAACCTGATGAAGATAATTATCAGGCAGATGGAATGGATTTCTAGGAAGTATTTGCCTGGGCCAAGTTTTGCAGGTAAACACTTCCTGGGGTAACAGGAAGACGAATGCTTGGCTTGGGCATCTGTAGGTGCAGGAGGCATGGCGGGCTGTGTGGGTGATCTGATGTGCATCAGAGTGGGTTTGCTGGACAGGATCACAGTGGGCCTTCAGGGGACTCAGCCAGGATGCAGCTTCTGGAACATTCACAGGGTGCCAGCTGTTTACCCAGCTGTAGGCCAGAGGACTCCAACCTGTGGTTTAGAATGGGCCATGTTGGCTCGTGGTCCAGGGGCTCTGGAGGATGCCGGTGCAGCACACAGTCAGGTCAGGTGCTGTTTCTGCCTCTGAGGAACTAGGTCCGGGCAGTTTGGGGACCAGGAGACTTGATCACCAAAGTTCTCTCTGGAGCTTTCCGAGGGGGCCAGAACAGGTCATTCGTATGACTTCCATTGTAGAAAGCTGCCACGACCCTCTCTAAAGAAGAATCAGGACCTTCCCTCCCCCTGACATCGTGACCAGTTTCCTTGATGCTTCAGGAGTGGGCATCGGAGTCGGAATGTCACCTCGGAGCTGTGATCAGGGACTAAAACTGTCATGTGGCCCCTCGGGAGGGGTGTGGGTTCTCGCATCAAAGCCCAGAGTCAGCCACAGAAGTGGTGAGGGCCAGGGAACAGACAGCCCCATCCCTGTCTGACCTCCTCTTGGTTTGCTCACTACAGTGTCGCAGTTCGTGGTGTTCCATGGACAGAACAGCTGGGGAAGGGGGTGCTTCTGGACCATGGCAGTGTAGCTGCATGCTTTCCTTTCCTGTCTCAGCACTCCCCACATACACACCCAAACCCCAGGCCCCTTCCTAGCTCTTGGGAAGATTTAAGGTAGCTTACACAATTAAACCCGGAGTTTGTCTTTTTTAACGTTCATCTATTTATTTTGAGAGAGAGAGAAAGAGCTGGAGCAGGGGAGGAGCAGAGAGAGAGAGGGAGAGAGAACCCCGAGCAGATTCCGCACTGTCAGCGCAGAGCCTGATGTGGGGCTCGAATCACAACCTGTGAGATCATGACCTGAGCGAAAATCGAGAGTTAGACACATAACCGACTGAGCCACCCAGGCGCCCCAAACCAGGAGGTTTTGTCCTCTAAGAGGTAGGCTGCAAATTGGGATCTGAGCCTTCTAGCAGTAAATACGAAAATGGAAACATGACTAAGTATGTGGTTCGCTAAGATCCATGAAATACATCTTGTGCTCCTTCCCATGTGATTCTTAATTACTTTTCATGAGTTTGTAAATAAGGAGCTTCAAATGTACTTTTGTAGAGTTAAGTTCTCCTCCTAACTCTGCTTCTTAAAAGTTGTGTGGTTAGGTTTTGGCATCTTTGATGCTCAGCTTTTGTATCTGACAAATGGCAAAATAATTCTTGCCGGGCCTCTCTGACAGAGCTATTGTGAGGGCCCAATGAAACGTGTTAAGGGAATTGTTTTCTTAACTGATTAAGCAGCTCATGGTAGCGGTCTGAGATGAGGCTTGTACACTTAGGTTGGCCATCAGCTATGACAGTGGAACTGGTTTTGCTATGCTGTCACATAAGGCAAGTGCCTCAAAGCATTCATCCATCTGCTCATCCATGCACTCAGCCAGCCTTCCTTCCTTCCTTCCTTCCTTCCTTTCCTTCATTTATCCCTCCCTCCATCCATCCATCCATCCATCCATCCATCCATCCCTCCCTCCCTCCCTCTTTCCATTCCTCCATCCATCTATCCACCCATCCGTTCATCATCCATCCCTCCATCTATCCCTCCATCTATCCCTCCCTCTCTCCATTCCTCCATCCATCCATCCACCCATCTGTTCCTCCATCCATCCATCCACCCATCTGTTCCTCCCTCCATCCATCCATCCATCCATCCATCCATCCATCCATCCTTCCTTTCCTTCCTTCCTTCCTTCCTTCCTTCCTTCCTTCCTTCCTTCCATTCCTACATCCATTCATCCCTCCATCCCTCCCTTCATCCCTCCATCCATCCCTCCATTCCTCCATCCATCTATCCACCCATCCGTTCATCCATCCATCCATCCATCCACCCTTCCATCCATCCATCCACCCTTCCTTCCTTCCATTCCTCTATCCATTCCTTCTTCCTTCCTTCCTTCCTTCATTCTTCCATCCAACCATCCATCCCTCCCCCCCTCTCTCCATTCCTCCATCCATCTATCCACCCGTCCGTTCATCCATCCATCCATCCATCCATCCTTCCATCCATCCCTCCCTCTTTCCATTCCTCCATCCATCCATGCACCCATCCATTCCTCCTTCCTTTCTTCCTTCCTTCCTTCCTTCCTTCCTTCCTTCCTTCCTTCCATTCCTCCATCCATTTATCCATCCATCCAACCATCCATCCATCCATCCCTCTCTCCATCCCTCCATCCATCTCTCCATCCTTCCATCCATCCCTCCATCCATCCCTCCATCCATCCTTCCCTCTCTCCATTCCTCCATCCATCCATCCACCCATCCGTTCCTCCATCCATCCATTCCTCCATCCATCCATTCCTCCGTCTATTCCTCCCTTCCTCTGTGCCTCTATCCATCCACTCATCCATCCCATCCATCCATTCGTGCCATAGATATTTATTGAACACCTACTATGTGTTAGGCATTGAGGATACAAAGATGAAAGACAGAAGTATATTCCCAGCCCTCAGTATTTTCTTTGTTTTTTAGTATTTATTTATTTTTGAGAGTAAGAGAGAGAGAGAGAGCAGAGGAGGGGCAGAGAGAGAGGGATATAGAGGATCCAAACCAGGCTCCACGCAGCAAAGAGCCTGATGTGGGGCTCAAAATAACGAAACTGTAAGATTATGACCTGAGCCTAAGTCAGATGTTTAATTGACTGAGCCACCCTGGAGCCCCAGTATTTTCTTTCTAGTGGAGAGACAAACAAGTATATGGATGTTATAATACATTCCCTCCCTTTTCAACAAAACAAAGAAAATAAAAGAAAAGAAAAGAGAAGAAAAAAGAAAAGAAAAAGAAACAATATTTCTAATTTACTTAGATCTTAAAAATGGATCTAAATAATATATGCCTTTTGTGCAGTGCTGGAGACAGGCAACCATACTCCCATCTGGCAGAACAGTTCCAAGATGCTGGCAAGGCTGGTCCACCTGCCCTGGGGCTGTCCCCTATGAGACTCACAGGGGACCCCCTCAGGGCTGGAGAGTGTGAGAAGTCTATAGATGGCCGCTCTATCACCACATTCTGTTTCATGACACCCAAGTCAGCCAATATGGGGGATGAGGTCTTTCCATGTAGTTTTGTATGAATGGGGAGCAGAGTAGAAGTTTAGTTGTCAAAACAGGAAGAAACAGAGCTTCATGTTATCTCAGGCTTTTAAGACAAATTGGGTTCTTAGGCCTGCATCCCTTAGGACACACCTCCCGCGGCCACCTGTTTTGTTTGCCTCTTTGAGGGCTCAACAATTCTCCCTGAACCAAGGGCAGGTCTGTCTGCTCACTGTCATCGTTGCAGTGGGTGGAGGGGCAGACAAGGGCTCATGTATGCAAGGCCACTCCCGGGGGATGGGGGGGCAGGGGGGAGCTGCCTCCAACCCTGAGAACTGTCATGCCCAGGTTAATGTATTCTTCTGAGACTTCTCAAAATTTAGGCCCTACCAAATGTAGCATCACCGAGATACCTCTATTATTTATTCCTACTGTGTTTGATGACTTCAGAAAGCTTGTCAGTCATTCATTCATTTGCTGTATTTTCATGGAGGGCCTATTGTGTGTGTCCCCTTCTCGGCTTCCCTGCCTTTTAATGCACAGACCACCCATGTAAAATAGAACAGTCATTGCCAAGAGAGGGGAGGCCAGGGGACCCCTAGGGTCACTGGGAGCCATTCCAAACCCTGTTGGGGTGGAATAAGCTACCTGGCCATTTGACCTCGGAGGAAATCTGTCCTGTGAGGTGATGTGAAATGGCACTGGCTCCTGGAGTCTCCTCTCTGTGCTCCCTTCCCTGTGGCTGCAGCAGAAATATGAAATGCAGGCTGGGGGAGCGTGAAAGCCCAAGGCCTCAAGGCCACTTGGTTTACAAACAGGCATCACAGAAAAGCTGCCCTCGGGCCCCTCTTACACTCATTACAGTACATTAGAACCCTCTACTCTGTTCAGTTGACAAAGACAGAAATAAAAAGGGTCCTTTTTCTAAAATGCAGCCATATAAGCCATGTTTGTACACTTAGCACATAATCCTTAATTACTTCCATACTTTTATGTATAAAGAGCTTTGAATGCATTTTTGGATACTTAGTAAACTGAATAAATCAGGAATTATTCCTCTGTAAATTTGGGCAATATGTATAGGGGAGGTTTAGCTTGAAGGTTGGTGACATGGTGCATATTATTTCTGAATAAATTTACATGGAGTCATTGATCCACTGAGTGTCAAATAAAATGTGATACCCACAAAATTCATGTATGACCCTGACATTTTTCCAGTACTTAAAGTAATTGCCCTTCTGTTTAATAACAGTGTTTATAAAATTACTTTCTGATTGGCTAGGTCCATGGCACACTCGTGTCAATAATCTGCTGCAAATATATGCCTGTGGCCTTTGCCCTTGGTTTTCAAAATAATTTTCATCTCTTAAGCGTGAACTGGTGGCGCCCTGGGAGCTAGGAGTCAAGGCTCCAATGCACCAACCTTCTGCTGTTTGGTCCTGGGCATTCGGGAACACTTATTTCAGCTTCCCGGGTTTGCACACTGAATTGAGGACGGGTCTCGTGTCCTCGGCGATTTGCCCTATCTTCTTAAAGGGATTGGAGATCATGAAATGAGCAGTCCGTCTTAAGGATTTAGTGCTTTCAAGAGCATCATTTACCCTTGTGGTGACTTTACTCTCCAGATTTTACAGATTGAGAGATGGGAAACTGTGAATGAATGAATGAATGAATGAATCACTTTCCAAGACCGCTCAAGTGGATAGGAGATGGTTTTAGAATGTGCCCTGTTCTCTCCAAACCCAACAGGATGTTGAGGCCCTGGGCTATAAGTATTTAAATTTAAGGCCGGGCTCAAACACACTCTGGAGGCTCCATGTGCAACATTTCTATTCCAGAGGGACCTCCCTAAATATGGGGGCACTACCGTCTCTCGGCTAACCGGAGAAGAGGTGTGCCTCCTGGCACCTCACTGGGACCTCTGGGGTGGGGTGTGCTGCTGGGGAGCGACCAGAGCTTCGCATCCCAGAGTAAGGCTGACCAAGTCCCAGGGAAAAGAGGCCACGTTACTGGGATTTTCCACTCTGATTGAATGACGTGCTGATCTGTCAACCGTCTTGTATCTCTCATTGCTCATCCCAGCGGGACTTCCTGGAACAGGGTTTGAAAATTACCTTTTAAACTTTTTATTTTGAAATACTGTCACACTTCCAAAAAGAGTTGTAAAAATAGCACAAGATTCCCTAAATGCTAACATCTTGCATTTCCTTAGTTTGATTATCAAAAACCGGGAGATTAACCTTGATGCCAAAGTTATTAACTAATGTTCAATTTTATTCAGTCAACCTTATTTGTATTTAGCCAACGTCCCACCAATATCCTTTTTGTGGGCCAGGCTCCAAACCAGGATCTCACATGGCATCTAACTGTCCTGTGTCCTCAGCCCCCTCCAACCTTTGTCCTTCACGACTCTTTTGTAGAACGTGGGTCTGGCTGCTATTTTTTCATGGTTAGACTGCAGTTACCCATACAGACAAGATGCCATGGGAATCCTGTTGTGTCCCCTCAGTGCATCATATTAGGAGGCCTGTGAGGCTCATGTGTCTCTTTCTAAGTTTGATCACTTGGTTAAGAAGGGGCCTTCCACATTTCTCAGCTGTAGAGTTACTATTTTTTTCCTTCGTAATGAAAACGTATCTTCTGGGGAGCTACTTGGAGACAATGCAAATATCCTTGTGATTCTTGTACTGTGCCCCCTAATTTTTATGTGCATTAGTGCAGCCTGGCTATAACAATGATTACTAATGATGTTCTAATTGTGTGTTGTTTTTTTTAAATTTTCACAACTTTGTGTACTCCTGAATATTTCTTTTTTATAATGTTTATTTATTGGGGCGCCTGGGTGGCTCAGTTAGTTAAACATCTGACTTTGGCTCAGTTCATGATCTTGCGGTTCGTGGGTTCGAGCCCTGCCTTCGGCTCTGTGCTGACAGCTCAGATCCTGGAGCCTGCTTCGGATTCTGTGTCTGCCTCTCTCTCTCTGCCCCTCCTCCTCTCCAAACGCTGTCTTTTTCTGCCTCTCAAAAATGAATAAACATTAAAAAAAAAAAGTTAATGTTTATTTATTTTGAGAGAGAAAAAGAGAGCATGAACAGGGGAGGGGCAGAGAGACAGAGGGGGAGAGAGAATCCCAAGCAGGCTTCGCGCTATCAGCACAGAACCCATCTAAGGGTTTGATCTCATGAACCGTGAGATGATGACCTGAGCCGAAACCAAGAGTCAGACACTTAGCTGACTGAGCCCCCCAGATGCCCCTGTACTCTCATAAATTTCTTAAGTTGGAATTCTTCTGTAAGGAAAGGCTATTCACTCCCATTAGTTATTCAGTTGTGTTTTTTTCATCAGTATGGATTCACGGATATTTATTTTATTTTATGAGTTATAAATCCATTACTATTATGATTTAGTTGCTGAAATTGTCAGAGCACTGGCCATTGGGGGCACCTTCAAACTGGCCTTTGGACATGCCTCCATCACTTTCCGAGCACTCCAGAAAGGTGTTTTGTTTATTTGAATACATGCACATAGTAAAATTCAAACGTACAAAAGGATTTACCTGTAAAATGGGAAGTGAGTCTTCCTCGACCTTAAACCCTTAGTCCAGCCCCATTGACAGGCACCATAGAAAATGTGAATATTTCAGTAAATTTTCTAGCAAATACGTATGTGTATAAATTTTTAAACACAACTGGAAACATATTATGTATACATTCTATACCTTGATTTGTTCCTTATCAATATATCATGCGTATTTTCCACATCTTCCATATTTTTGTTAATAGTTGCAGAGTCCCTAATTTCTGTGTAAGGGTTTACCATGATTTACTCAACCAGTTCCCTGTTGATGAATAACTATAACTATGTACATATGTGTATACATAGATATGTGTGTACATATATAATATAATATAATATCTACATACATATTACATTGTATATAATTACATATACATATATACACACACATTTTATATATATATATACATTATATATATATATATATATATATATATATATATATATAAATATATAATTTTCTTCTTTTATAACTGGCCACAAGAGAGAGAGACAGAGACAGAGAAAAGGGGAGGGA
This sequence comes from Neofelis nebulosa, assembly GCF_028018385.1. Lineage (NCBI taxonomy): Eukaryota > Metazoa > Chordata > Mammalia > Carnivora > Felidae > Neofelis > Neofelis nebulosa. The sequence continues at coordinate 22,465,492 of NC_080798.1, read as the reverse complement.
ATGAGGGGCTCCCATACAAGTTCCAAGAAGTACAAATGCTCAAAGATGGAAACCTTTGGCCATCTGACAGGTTTCTCATTGTTTTTATTTGCATGTCTTTAATTATGAGTGACACTGAACATCTTTCCATATGTGTAGAAGTCATTTCTATTTCTTTCTCTGTGAATTGCCTTTTCATATCATTTGCCTGTTTCTTTCCTATTGAATGATTGATATCTTTCTCACTGATTTTCAAGAGCGTATTATATATTAAGGAAATTAGCCCTTTTCTGACATTTGTGTTATAAATATTTTTCCTAGTTTGTCATATGCCTTTTGATTTTGTTTATAGTTTTTTTTTAATTATAATGAGGCTTTAGAGTGTTTAATACTTGGATTTATCTGTCATGTTATGGCTTCTGTAATTTACTCACTTTTAGGTTTTATATTAACCTGCATCTTATCATTTTGATTTTTCTTTGACTTTTAGGCCCTTAATAATCTTGATTTTATTTTGGTGGAAGAAGTGAATGAGGAGGTTTTTTACCCTCCTCTTAACCCAGTGGCCAGCCAGTTTACTGAACACCATTTATTAAATAATTCTTCCTCTCACTGATTAAAAAAGGCAACTTTATCATTTACTAAATTCTCGGGCACGTTTATGTTTGTTTCTCTCCTCTCTGTTTTGCTCAACTGGCCTATCTGCTGTCTCTACACCTGTTCCAAAATGTATTAATGGTATATCATTCAGCATAATATCTATGAAAGCTTACTATATTTCTTTCTCGGAATTTTGCCATCTAGTTTCATATTTATTTTTATATAGTATTCACTCTTAGTTCAAACGTTATTCTCCCCACAAAAGACTCAGCAGAAGTTTTTGGAGGGATGAGGAAATACAATGTAGAGGGAAAATTAGCACTGTTACTACTTAGAGTCTTATGTCCAAGAACAAAATGGGGCTTTCTATGCACGTTGCTGGGTCGTTCTTCACAATTGTTTGCTTTCATTTGCTTTTATTGGACCTAAAATTCACACATAGATTCATTTCTAGCTATTCCCTCACTTCTCCTTTCACAACATACTGCACTGTAAATCAAATCTTTTCTTTAACTGTGTTTTCCTGATTGGTTATTGTTTGGGTTAATCGAAACTACTGATTTTTGTATATTCCTTTTACCACTGGCCACCTTGCTGAATTGCCCTATTGTTTCTCATATATTTTTTTTTTTCAGCAGTTTCCTATAAGTATTCTGGTATGAATCTTAGTACCTACAAATAATAATCTTCTTCCCTCTTTTTAACAAATATAAAACCTCCTATTTCTTCTTTTGCACTGCAATGACTAATACGTTTGGGAAAGGGGTTGAGTGCCAGCGGTGTTGGACCTGTTTAGACCTGATCGGAGCGTCTCAGGACTAAGCATCTTGTCGCATGCATGCTGCAGAAAACCTTCTATGACTGTTTGGTTAATTGTTTATTTATTCTGATCAGGGCTTTGTGTTTAAATTTATAAATGCCTCATGCATTTGTGAAGATGATATTTCTCTCCGTTTGATATACTATTAAAATATTAAGATAGTGAATCATCTTAATAGATTTCCTTATATTAAAACACATTTTTATTTAAGCAATCAACGACTCGACCGAGGCCTGTTTCTCTTTTTAACGTACTACTGCTGAAGTCTACTTTTAAAGACATTCCTGAGGACTTACTGCGTTGCTGTAACGTACTACAGCAGTAGTACGTTAATTAATCAGTAGTACGTGATTGAGGGGCGCCTGGGTGGCGCAGTCGGTTAAGCGTCCGACTTCAGCCAGGTCACGATCTCGCGGTCCGTGAGTTCGAGCCCCGCGTCAGGCTCTGGGCTGATGGCTCGGAGCCTGGAGCCTGTTTCCGATTCTGTGTCTCCCTCTCTCTCTGCCCCTCCCCCGTTCATGCTCTGTCTCTCTCTCTGTCCTAAAAATAAATTTAAAAAAACGTTGAAAAAAAATTTAAAAAAAAATGTGTGATTGATTTATAGCTTTCTTTTTTTTTTAGGTCTTGATCAAATTTTGGTGTCAATGTTATACCACCTTCAAAAAATAATTAGGAGGGGCGCCTGGGTGGCGCAGTCGGTTAAGCGTCCGACTTCAGCCAGGTCACGATCTCGCGGTCCGTGAGTTCGAGCCCCGCGTCAGGCTCTGGGCTGATGGCTCGGAGCCTGGAGCCTGTTTCCGATTCTGTGTCTCCCTCTCTCTCTGCCCCTCCCCTGTTCATGCTCTGTCTCTCTCTGTCCCAAAAATAAATAAAAAACGTTGAAAAAAAAAATTAAAAAAAAAAATAATTAGGAGATTTTTCTTCTCTCTTTAAGATCTTGAACAGTTAAAATAGCATTGGTATCATCTGTCTTCTGAAGGATTGACAGAATTAACCTGTGAAAACATCTGGGCCTCATGCATTTTTGAGATGGCTCTGTGACAACTCTATCAGTGTTTTGTTTTGTTTTGTTTTCTTTTCTTTTTCCCATGGTAATTGCCTGTTTAAGTTCTTTCTCTTCTGGGGTTAATGTTGGTAATTCCAACTGTCATAAAAATGTTTCCATTTGGGACCCCGGGGTGGCTCAGTCAGTTAAGTGTGTCTGACTTCAGCTTAGGTCATGATCTCACGGTTTGTGGGTTCGAGCCCCACATTGGGCTCTATGCTGACAGCTCAGGGCCTGGATGGAGCCTGTTTCAGATTCTGTGTCTCCCTGTCTCTCTGCGCCTTCCCCGCTCACGCTCTCTCTGTCTCTCTCTCCCAAAAATAAAGAAAGCATTAAAAAGTGTATCCATTTTATCTACTTAAAATTATCTTCACAAAATGAAATGAAACAATTATTTGCACAAAATGAAACCAAATGAAACTTTAGCTTTTAGTATTTCTTCTATTATTAATATGTCCATATTATTATTTCTAATTCTGTGAATTTGTGCATCCTTCTCTGGTCTTTATCGATAGCTCAGTTTCTCAACCTCAGCATCACTGACATTTTGGGTCGGGTAATTCTTTGCCGTTCGGCTGTCCTGGGTGCTGGGGAATGTTTAGCAGCATCCCTGGGCTCTGCCCGTGAAGTGGTCTAGCAGCTCCCCATCAGTGACAACCAAAAATACCTCTAGACATCTCCAAATGTCACCTGGGGGAACAAATCATCCCTAGTTGAGAACCACGGAGATAGCTAGAGATTTATCTATTCCGTGTATCCCCTTACAAAGATATGTATTCATTAGATGTTATTTTTTTTTATTAATCCCTGCCGTTACTTGAATAATTTTTTTGCTTTTCTTGGATGTATATGGTTCCTCTTTCTCTTCATTGTAAATTGAATGCTTGGTCCACTTATTTACTTTCTTTCTTATTGAATATCCTAGATTTTTAAGGTTATGTTTTCTCCTGTTTAACCCCTTCGATATGCAATGAAGTTTTTTAAACCAGGGATTCTGCAATGTTCCTTTAAATTTTTACCTTATCCCGTGTGATTTTCAGCTTTCAAACGTTTTCAATGCTTTATTTGTTTGTTTATTTATTTTGGTTCTGTTTTATTTTCTATGTTGGGTATAACATCTAGGACATCCATGTTGCTTAGAGATCTACCTGCCTCGAGTTTGGTTTTGTGCCAGATTCCTTTGTGATCAGTTGTGTTCACATCCTACAGGTACATGACAAGAGTGGGTGTTTTCTATTTTAAGATAAGGGAGTTTGATGGATTTCTATTCGATTTACCTTATCAATTGTGCTACATACATATTTTTTTTTTTCGCTTTTGGTTTTTGTTTCTGATTTTTGTTTTTTGCTTTGTGAATTGTTTCGGGGCTCAATGATCCAGTCAGAATCAAAGTGTTTTGTTCAGTTGACCATTATGAAGTGTCTCTTTTGGTCTGGTGAAATGCTTTTGCCTTAAATTTAAACTTACCTGATAAAATTATCAAAACCCTACTTCCTTGCATATTATGTGTTCACGTTAAGTTTTTGCCAATCATCCTAATTTTTATCTTTCTGAGTCACGTTGCCTTAAGTCAGTTGCATATACAGGGTAACATTTTGTTTTGCTTTTAACATTCAGTATAAACCATTCTCTTTTAAGAAGTAAGATTGACCTACTTATACTTATTGATAAAAAAATATATTTGGTTCTAGTTCTGTCATTTTACTTTGTTTTTTTTTTTCTCTGTCGTATTTTGTTTCTTATTCTGCTATATTATCTCAGCTTTCTTTGTTTTGTTATTTGTGTGCTTTTTATGGTGTATTTTTCCACCAATAGTATGGAAAAGTCATGTTTTAAATATTCTGGCTGTTACCTTTTATACACATGTATACATTTTAATAATATTCTCAAAACTTTTTTTTACTTTATTATTTTTTGTTTTGTTTGCTTATTTGTGTGTTTGTTGTTGTTTTAATATGGAATCCACAGGTGTTTTATTATCATTATTATTATTCATGAAATCTAAAGTGCACCAAGGTTTCCTAAGACTTGGTGTCCTGTTTCAATCGAAAGATTACATTCCTTTATTTGAAGACAGTTTTCTTTTATTATATCTTTGATTTTTTTTGTTACCTTGTAAAATATCATGTTCTTCACATCCACCAGTTATACGCATGATGAATTTCCTTTGCCTTGCCCATCATTTTTGTTTTCTTTCATTAATTTTATTTCTTGACAAGTTCAATTTTATTTTGCTGGATTTTCTCAAGTGCTTCTTCTGTACCTCTTTGCTGTCAGTAGTGTTTGTGCAATTGATTCGGCTTCTAACAAGACTTCTTTCTAAAAAGTGGCTTTATTTTATTTTATTTTTTATTGTGGCTAAGTGGCTTTATTTTTTCTTCCATTCCTTTCCGAGTCCTTCTCCTGTTTGATCATCTACATTTTGATTCTTTGCCTCTCTTTTTTATGCTCCGTTTCAAAGACCTTCTATTTCCTTTATTGTACGTGCAAGCTGAGCATTACTGCATGCTATGTTCTGACATGTTCGTACACTTTCCTGGAGAAATTTCTCTCTTGACTTGTATTCTCTATCCTTTTTTTTTTTTCTTCCCCTTTTTTTGACAGTTGTATTTCTGGTGCCTTTTTTCCTGGTGTCAGCATTAACAAAAGCGTTTGCTGAAGGAAAGGCCTGGGGGAAATGGGGTTGGGAGACTGGGTTGGAAAGAGGCTGAGGCCTTGAACAAGGACTAAGGGGTCTCCACTCCATCTTGTCCGGGTGGGAGTCAAAACCAGGGTCTGAGGGGGGCCATGAGGAAGTGGGAGGACCATTGGTGCATGTGCCCCTGTTACCCTCACTCCCAGGCCTCAGGAAATGCCTTCCCCTCTGAACTTCGGACACCGCTTTCTCTCTCCCTCTTGTATGCTCCTCATACTTACTTTGAGAGTAATTTCCACACTTGCCTCATCCCCTAGTTAGATTCGTCCCCCTGAAAGCAGAGACTGGCTATTCCATGGTGCCGAGGGGTCCCCAACCAGCTCAATGCATGTTCTTCATTAGAGCCAAAGTGTGTGTAGTCGTTGGTCAGTGCTGTTGTCTCCCAGAGAAGGGAGAGGTCTGTCGAAGATAAAGTAGTCAGGGAAGACTTCCTGCAGGAGGGTGAGTCGGTCGGGATCATGAAGGCAGAGAAAGCAAAGCCCAAGCTCACAAACTCAAATGCATATCAAATGAATATCAAAAGTTGCTACCCCTCCCCGCACTCCCAGTGTTTTATTTCTGCTCTATTTCCCCCCATAGTACTTTTCACTTTCTAGCACACGTGGGAATCCTTCATTTCTCACATCCAACTATTTTGTAATTTTCTGTACTCGTTGAAAAGAGACAAGCTCCAAAGGGGCAGACATTTTTGTTTGCTTTGCTAGCTGATGTATCACTGGCACCTAGAGCAGTGCCTGGCACACAGCAGGCGTTCAGTAAATATCTGTTGAAGGAATAAATGCCCACCGATGCCAGGCAGGTGGCACGAATGAGTGATACAGGCTTGATATTTGCATATATGTATATTGGGACATTCTTCACTTCCGCAAAGGAGGGGTCTTTGTTGTAATTACTTAAGACATGCTGTCTCACATCTGCCTTTTTTTCAATTCTATTTTTCTTAAATATTTATCCGTTCATTATGGTACATAAAAGAGCCCTCCAAATACAAGGATAAGTGCTGGCTGACACTCAGTCCCAGTGATGACATACAAAAGGGAGTGGCAGGGACTGTGGACGACTAGGGAGTGAATGCCCTGCCTGGATGGGCAGCCTCCACTCTGCTCCTCCAGTGACACCAGAAGGGAAAGCCGGGCGGGTGTTACCACAGCTGCCCATTTTGTAAATAGAGCCAGACATCTGGATCTTTATGAGAAACTTCATTACTGCTAAACGTTGGCTCAAATATTAACAACAACAACAAAAAAAGCCCCCCAAAAACAACAACAACAACAACAAAAACCAACAGTACGTTGGTTACAAACCAAATAAAACACACTGGGTCCCAGAGCGGTCAGCGAGGCTACTTGGGCTGACTCCTGTTCAGCCAGCAAACGGAAGTCTCGCGGGTGCCAGATGATTCTCTCTGCTTTTCCTCTGCCATCCTGGGATCTGTGTGCACAGTCCCCACTCTGAGACTGCTCCTTCCCTGTGCCACTGTGCAGAGTCTAAATGTCACCCACACGTAGAGCAGTGGTGGCTCCAGAGCCATCGTGGTGAGCTGTCTAAAGGGGTGTCAACTCATTGGACAGGTTATAATTTCAGTCAATGTGTTCTTGTCTTATTTTAGTTCAACATCATTTCCCAGTTGCAAACCTTTTGAATGACACACGAAATGCAAAACAACATAAAAGGTCCTCCCCGAGGCAGATCTGTGTCCGTGTAGAACTTTAATTATTCTTTTTGAATCCTCCTCATAATGTGCTACCCCAATTCTGGCAAAAAAAAAAAAAAATTAAGTCTGATGGGAAAGATTTGTGTCACCTGTACTAGGATTTTATTTTTTTTTTTACGATAGTCTTTATATTTTTAGAAGCACTGAACAAAAGGAAGGGCCCTTCTAATCAAGAGTATTCTTTAGATGCGGAGCATCAGACAATATTTGTGATAAATAGAAACTAACTGCTCTTGTAGTCTTCTGCGGTGACATTTAGAATATCACGTTTGTCTTTCGAAGGTATTTTTAGTTTAAGGTTTGAAGAACAGCCTCTATCATACTTGCTGGGTGGGGGAGGGGCGGGAGGGTGCCTTCAGGAGGTACCAGGCGAGAAAAGTAAACTTGTCACCAAAAATGAAGTGGCTTAGATTTGGGTAGATTATTTTCTTTTATAGATCATCATGGATGATTTGAAGCCCCTTCTGGGGGAACTGATCTCCTGTCACAAAATGCTCTGGGCCACCCTCTCCAGAGTTTCAGAAGGGGGCGTGGGGACGATGCCTGGCCTCTCCTGGTCCCCAGCGGACTGTGCGGAGCCCCGCTCGTCGGTGGGGGCACCCAGAGGCCGAAACCAAGTCGTGTCTTCCCTCTCCAGCCTCATCAAACAGTCCATATTAGATGAAATCTGAGCCCGAGAGAGCTCCATTTTCTTTGAAAGCTATCCAGGGCGGCCTCTAAGCGCCAGACCTAAAAACAATATCTTTACAACCGCCAGCCATAATTCAGCGTGATAATGTAACTATGTTTTTGTCTTAAACCTGACAGCATGTCAAGTTATGACAGATACAAAGCTGGGGTGGAGGCCGGTGGCGGTGGGTGCGGGCCGCCAGGCTGGGGGGCCGGTGGGGGGCTGCGAGGGGACCCCTCGCCCTGTCATCTGACACCACCTGTGCTCCCAGGTCTTCCCCTGGTCACACGCTCCTCTCAGGCCCCCCTCTCCTTGATGAATTTGTGTTTTACAGCAAAGCACTTTGAAATGGTCCCCAGACAGTGCGCAGAGCCCTTCGGTTCACATCCACGCTCCTCAAGCAGAAGATTAGAAATAAGTTTCTGGCTGCTGCCTTTAAATGGAAACCTTGAGTAACCAAAACTAGCTCGCCATGAACTTCCCGGCTTGAAACGTCCATTTCTCCTGCTGATGCAAGAGGGAGAGTTAGTTATTTCCATTCGCTTTCAACTGACCCTCAGGCAGACGGGAAGAATAGAGTGAGTCCCTGTTATGTATTTGGGCGTTTTGGGCAATTTGCTGCATATAAAAGCTGTGAGGGCGACAGCAGCTGCACTCGCCCAAAGAAGGGGGCTAATAACGCACACTTAAATGGTGTTTAGGGGGAGCAAAAAATCTCAGAGACATCAGCAAAGTTCAAGCTTAATTCACATTCTATGAGCCCACAGTGTTTAGGAGAGGTCAATTTGCCTTTCGATTGCTGGGGCCGCCTAATGCCCAGAGTCCCATCATTTCCCCTGGGGGGTGCGCTTGGCTTAGGGCCGCAGCCACAGGCCCTCCTGCAGGCCGGCCGGCCAGAAGTGGCCGCGCTGTTTATTGGTTGTTAGAAAACCTGAGATCTGGTGCCTTGCCGGAGGAACATAATAGACAGCTTCACTTTCACACCTCTTAAGAGTCTTTTTAAAAATAGTCCCTCTAGCGGGAGGCTTTTTTGGGATGCAGTGTTTTCCACCTCTGTATTTTCAGACTGTCTGGGGAGGGTGTTTATATATGTTGCCCGCTATGGTTGGAGACCCGGCTGTCGGAGCCACTAGGTGAGCAGGGGGCCCGGCGTCTGAGGTGGCGTTTCAGGACAAACAGCGGGCTGCCGGAAGAGAGGCCTGTCTTACAGGGTACCAGGGGATGGAGCAGAGGGGAATCGGGGAGGCATTCGGCATTTTTGCACTTCTCTCCTGAACAGTTCTTCAGGGGCCTTTGGCTCTAGTGGGCCCGACAGGCCCCCCGTAATTTTATGGCCTCCAGAATGCCTCTGCCTCCCTCACCCCCTTCCCGCCCCAGGGCAGAACACCTGGGAAGCTCCTGCTTCATCCTGCCTAGAACCTGCTCTCCTGCACACTTCCCATCTCCTTGATGGCCATGCCGTCTTTTCATTTGCTCAGGCCAAAAATCTTAGGGTGGTCCTTGCCCCCTCCCTTTGTCTCCTACCCGCCCCTGGCCTTTCCATCAGCAAATCTGCGGACTGCCTTCAAGATATATCCAGAGGGTATATCCATTCCCTTGCCACCCACATTTGGGCCACACGGGTCCAGACCAGCATCACCTTTCCTATGGATTACGAATGGCCTCTTGGCTGATCTCCCTGCTTCTGCCCACTCCCGGCACACTGGCCAGAGTGATCATCTTAGACCATTACGTCAGATCTTGTCACCACTATGTTCAAATCCCCAGGGTTCCCACTGTCTGGCCCACTGCCAGGCCTCCGACTCCACATCGTGCTGCCTTGTGACTCCGTACCTTGCTCACCCTGCTCTGGCCACACTGGCTCATTGCTGTGCTCAGCTGGTCAGGCTCCTGTCTCAGGGCCTCCGCCCCTCCTCTGCCCTCTGCCATATCTCACCACATATCCAAGTCTTGGTCCAGTTGTGGCCTCCTGGGAAGGCCTTCCCTGAGCCCCCACTCAAGATTTGCCCCTTCTTGCTTAGCCTTCAGCCAGGGGCAAATTCCAGAGCCTTCTTTACCACCTGCACATTACACACTCATCATTGTTCGTGCCCCGACTAGAATGCTACTCAGTGTGGGCCGGGCTGCTTTGTTTGTAGGGACCACCAGCACTTGGAACAGTGCCTGGCACCGGTGGCTCCTCAGTGCACACTGTATAGATGACCAAATGAGTGAGGAAATGACCAAACGACTGCATGGAATCCCCACGCTTCATGGCTTAGAGAGGGTGGAAGGGCTTTGGAGACCCGCCTTGTGTGTGATCGCTCTGTCCCCGCTTATAAAATGGTTCCAGCGATTGACTGGAGACAAGTGTGTGTGTGTGTGTGTGTGTGTGTGTGTGTTGGGGGTGTGTGCTGTAACCTCGGGGGCGGGTGCTATGGGGGCCCTACAGTAGCAGAGGGAGTCAGGACCAGCATCCAGGCCTGGCCTTCTAGTTCCCACCTGCTCCTCGGCCACGCCCACCACCCTTGGCCACGCCCGCCACCCCTCAGCCACGCCCACCAGCCTGCTCTGGCTGGATCCCCTGCTGACAGCTCCAGTCACTGGAAGTCCTGTGTCGGCTGCTGGAGTCCAGGGACTGCTCTGAGCTCTCCCTGGGCCCTCCCCACACTTTGCCAGGGGATGTGAACCAAAGTCCAGCATGATCCTCTAGCACTAGGAAGCATTAGTGGTGGCTTCCTAGGTGGTAGCATTCCTACTAGCCCACATTCTTATTATTCTTGACTTGGAGATACTATCAACTATATAATGGCCATCTTTTGGGGAAAAACAAAGGAAAAAAAAAGCCCAATATCTGTCATAAGATGCATTATTGCAGGCGTTCAATTTTAAGTGTCTGAATATTTGTACTGAGGAAGTACAGAATTATGGGTTTGTTAAGGAGCAGAGCGCAGTGCAGCCCAGCCATCTGGGTCTGTCTTCTGAATGCCAGGAAAGCAGCCAGGCCCAATGAGCCCAGGGTGAGGGCTCGGAAAGAGGCCAGAACTCAGGTTGGGCCCAAGGTGAGCGCAGGTGACTGGGCACAGGTGACTCTGCCTATCAGGTGATGAGGGATAGTCGGCCTCAGAGCCCGACCCTCTGGGCTTCATCTGACCTAGCGCCACAGTCAGGGAGTCATTATTCACTTGACTAATGGAGGCATAAGAAGCATTTGATCTAAAGAAATCACATGTTTGGATTTCCCAAGTGGTAATAACTTTCCAGACTGGGTCTAAGAAAAGTCAGTCACCCTGCGCTGGCCCTCTTATACGTCACAGCCAGGAGAAATGATCATTGTTATTATAAACAATTAGATGATAATGATGATTATATACAGTATTATTATGTCACTGTTATTCTACATTAATATATTAATATTATTATGCTTATTTTCATAAACATTAGAAGCAAGCATTTAGGACACATTTTCTTTGGGTCAGAAATTATGCTAGATGTTTGCTATTATTTGAATCGCCTTGATCCTCATAAGCATTGGGCAAGATTGGCGTCAGCATACCCACCTTGCGGATGAGGACACACTCTCAAGCAGGTTTAAACGTTTGTTCCGGGTCATACAGCTGAGAGGTGGGGGAAGCTGATTCAAAATCACCCTCCCCCGACAGTGCCACTTTTGGGAGCCCTCCAACTCAGTTTAGATTGTTACTAGACCGAAACACGCTCTGGACCCAACATGTTCTCGATGGATGATTGTTTTGGGGTCTCGAAGTCCGGCCATAGACCTTGTGTTGGTGAATGATGTGGGCCTCCTGGGGCTGGGAGTGAGAGCTGGAAGCATGGGGCTAAGAAAAGGTCTCCTGACCTATTGAACACCATGTCTTTGGACAATCTTGATGTGTTTTTTGTTGTTATTGTTTTTTGTTTTTTGCTTTTTGTTTTTTTTAATGGCAGCTGTGCTAGGAAATTGAAAGGATGGAAAGGGCTAAAATATTTTTAAATGATTTTTTTCCGCATATAGGCAAGAGGTTATATCGCAAGTTCAATGCTAATTACAGTTATTTACCAGGAAAAAAAAATCGATGTGAAAAGGAAGGAAATTTGGTTCCAAAAAAAAAAAAAAAAAAAAAATTCGTGCTTGTTTCTGCTGCCCGGTCCGGTCCATCCCTGCCGAAGGGAACCAGGCGGGCGCTGTCTGTGGCTGGTGCGAGAGGGGCGCTAAATAACTCACAGGTGTCACACGCACAAAAGAATTACGCCCGTCTGACCTATGAGGGCATAAATCCCGCGTCACCGCTTATGGCCAAGAGATGTGTCTTTAAGTGTCACAAAAAAACGTAGCATTTTTCCCCCTCCTAATTGTCTTCTCCAATTTTGTCAGATTTATTAAAATAAGATTTTCTGGGGGGTTATTTTTTTTTTCCTTTTCACTGGTAGAATGTGCTCTTTAGTATCATTTTACATAATTTAATACAATTTGTTCCATCCATTGATTTTCATGGGGATACAAGCTGTTCGTTTGTGAGAAAGCTGGCATAGGCCTGAGTGTTGGCAAGGAGGCCCGTCGAGGGGCAGGTCCTGATTCCGAAGTTTTGCCGGGGCTTCGGCCATTTTGAAGCAGGGTGTGCGGCGTGCTGGCCTGTCGCAGCCCCGAGGGGGCGCCAGGAGGAGACCTGGGGCCACCCCGCGGCTCAGGGGGAACCTGGGAGGGGGGCGGGAGGGGCTCTCCCGGATGTGCAGCCTGGGGAGAAGCACAGGTGTTTCTTAATTACTGGTGCCGAAGGGGAGGGACGCCGGCGGGTGTGCCCCAACCCGAGCCAGAGGCGACAGCCCGGCCAGCGCCCGCCCTCCCGCCTCCCCCTACCCGTGGCCAGCTCTGCCCTCGGCCCGGAGCCCCCACCCCCGGGGCTGCTGCTTTTGTTCAGCTGGGCCCGCGGATATTTAATGAACCTGTCAGAGCCCTGAAATGTGCGAGGGGAGGCACAATCGTCAGACTGGTGCTCGGGGCCGGGCACTTGGGCCCCGAAACAGTGGAGGCTCAGCGAATTCTTTCGTGCTCGTGGGATCCTCTCTGAGCCCACCCAGGCCCCCTCCGGCCCTCCACCCTCCGGCTCCCTGCGGACCCCTCTGACCAGTCTGGGTCCCTGGAGGCAGATTGTTATGTCCCGGGTGACAGACGGACATGTGTACCAGGCGTCTAGCCGGAAGACCAGGAAACTGGGTTCCGGGCCCTTGCCTCCATGGTGCTGTGTGGCGTGGGCGAGGTTACTTCACCTCTCTGGGCTCTGAGCTCCCCTTACATAATGACTTGCAAGCCTCCTGTAAAGAACAGAGGATGACAACAGCCCTTTGGGCTCTCAGGCTGTATAAAACTCTGAGCTGTCAAAGACCTGGGCTGGCTTCCCTTGCTTTCCTCTCCCAACACCATCTGCCTCTCTCAGTGGCCTGAGACATGCGGGAGAGCAGCAGCGAGGAGAGGTGATGGCGTGGGGGGGGGGCGTCATCCCTGTGGCTCAGCATGGACATGACCCACAGCTCGCCGCCGCTGGGCGGCCGAGCCGTGCTGCTGGAGGGGTGCACGCTTTCCTGACTTTGCTGCAGATTCCCCGGGCACCCCGTCACACTGCACCCCACACCGCTGTCACCCCTGCCTGCCTTCACTTCCTGCGGGGAGGGCTGGGCCTGTGCCTGTCATGTCACATAGGCTGACAGGGACGCAGCCCCTCTTGGGGGGAAGGCTCTCTGCACGAGGGTGCCCCAGACAGTGATGAATCATCTCCTCCTCGCACCCCTGGGGGACTGCTAAGTAGGCCAAACGAAATGATCTGAGCTGGCCGCTGGCCAGGGCAGAAGGGCTAATCCTTGCCTTTGTGGGAAAGCCTGGGGCCAGAGGGTCTGCCACCAGTCATAGCCGCCCGCTCCGGAGCTGGCCCTGCAGCCCTGCCACGGCCCCAGGGGCCTCGGAGGCCTCCTCTCCCGTCTCAGCGCTGCCCCTTCCGCCCCCCACATTCCTGAGCCCTCACAGAGACCCCTGATTGCCTGCACTGGCATCTGGAGCACCACATAGCTCCCATCGGTCCAGGAATCCCTCTTTAAGCTCCTACTGAATGCCCATACCTGTGGGATGGCTAGTTGTCAGACAAAGAGAGGGGATGGGACCCTTCTGCAGCTGCTAAGTGTGGTGCTTAGACAGCGCCTGGCACAGGGACGGCTCCAGGTAAGTGTGAGACGTCACCACCTAGTGCTTGCCCCGGGCCGGGCAACGGGCCACGGGCTGGACGAGGATTACCTTCCAGGTCCTTGCAACGAGCCTGTGAAGTGGCGTCTTCTTTCCTCCATTTTATAGAGAAAGGGCTGAAGCTCAGAGAGGTCAGGTGATTTGCTCAAAGCTGCAGAGCTGATGAATGAAGAACTTGATGTGCCCTGGCCTGCCTGCTGGCCACAGGGAGGGGGCCCGGCGGCCTGTCCCGCATCTCTCATAGGCCCTGGGCCTGCTTGCAGCCCTGAGTCCGCCAGGAGTTCTCTACCCTCCCGCACTCCTGTGCCATTTATCAACCATTGCTCTTACCCCACGCTCACTCAATTCCCCGCAATGGCCTGAGCAGGTGAATGCCAGGGCCAAGGGGAAAGCCCGGGCAAGCTCTGCCTCCTGCTTCTGTGGGGACGGGGCACCATGCTGGGGGAGGTGAGCTTGGCTGAGTCCTAACAGTGAGGGGTGCAGACGCAGGAAACATTCTGGGGTGGGGGGGCGGTCACGCTCGTTACAAGTTCATCTGTCGAGGCAGAGTGGGAGGCTCGGTGGGCCTGAGAGCGCCTAGGGCTGCAGCTGCGATGCAAGCTGGGCTGGGCAGGTGGGAGGGGTGCAAACAGGGCCTCTCTCAGTCATTTGGCGGACCCTGCAGATTTACCCCGAGCCCAGTACTGGGCCAGGCGGGGCCGCCCCTAGGAAACTCACACTCAAAAACGGTGGGGACGGAGCACAAGCCTGTAAACAAGTGAGCACGTAAATAAGGTCGTCTCAAGCAGCAGCGCCTTACAAAGAAAACAAAGGTCTGGTGTTAGCGATCTCAGTCCCTCATTCACACATCCATTCATTACTGAACAGTGTGTATTGAGCAGCTTGTATATCTCAGGCCCTTTCCAGATAGGGGAATACATCGGTAAATAAAAGAGCCCAAATGCCCCTGTTCTCAATGAGGTATCCTGCCTGTGTGTGTACCTGAGCGAGCACCCACCTGTCTGCACTGGCATGGCAGTGTGGGCGCACAAGAACGTGGGTTCTCTGGAAGAGAAAGGAGATCCCGGGCAGACAAGAGTGCGGCTTTCCGTCCTAGCCTACAGACCCTGCCAGCAGCTTCTGCTAAGAGGAAGCTGTAAAAATCCTCTGTTATGGGGTGCCTGGGTGGCTCAGTCGGTCAAGCGTCCGACTTCGGCTCGGGTCGTGATCTCATGGTTCGTGGGTTCGAGCCCCGCGTCAGGCTCTGTGCTGACAGCTCGGAGCCTGGAGCCTGCTTCGGATTCTGTGTCTCCCTCGCTCTCTGCTCCTTCCCTACTCATGCTCTGTCTCTCTCAAAAAATACACATTAAAAAAAAAACAGAAAGAAAGAAAAATCCTCTGTTCTCCAGAAAGCTCTCCGTGGCACAGCCCTCCTCCCTTCTGCCTGCTCTTCCTGTCTGAAGGATTGCTCCCACCTTCCAACATGGCCTGTGTCATCGTCAGAAGTGGCCACGGGGCCAAGGTCAGCAGAAGGGCCCGAAGGAGGGCTTGGGGTTAGGCTGGCCTCCACACCACAGGGAGGCTCCTTGATACTGCTCGCCCGGCCACTTGCTGAAAAACTAATCTGCAAATGAATCACATTTACCGAGGCCTTCTGGATCAGATAACAGATGCAGCCAGGCCTGTTCCAGAAGACCATCCAGACGAGAAACTCTGAAAGCTTCTGTGGACAAAAGGAGGCCTGCTGGCCGAGCCTCACTGCTTGTGTGAGTTCCTCACTGGAGGTGTATTGGTGGGTATTTGGAAGCCTCTCCTGGAAGCCAAGACTCCAGGTTCCATCTCTGCAAGAGCTTCTGGAGCAGAGGCTGAGCCGGGCAGCCGGGCACTCCCGGCCGGCTCTCTGGATTGGTTCTCCTGGAGCCCCTCGGAAGCAACCAGGAGCCGTCTCTCCCCTCCCTGGCCATCTGCTTGAAGCATCTGGTGATCAGGTGCAGGCCCCACACCGGAGCATTCAAGCTGAAATGTGCAGTCACCTTGCCGCCCACACTGGCTTTTGTTATGCCGCCAGGCTGCCCTTCTTTGTGTTGGGGAGAACGGTTTGGGGATGGAAATCCGACTGCCAGCGCCGGGAGTTTGTCATGACTGTGCTGAGATCCTGCAGCCGGTGGCTGGCCCAGCCTTCAACCTCGGCTCTCCCCTCCCACCAGGGCCTGTGGACACGTCTCCAGCGAGAGGCTGGGGCTTTCGGGAGGAGAGAGTGGCAAAGATCCTTCTTCGATGTTCTCTTCACCCAGCTGGGTAGAGCAGGTCGCACATATTTGGACCCTGCCTTAAAGGAGAAAGGCTCGTCAGTTTTCTCTGTGTTCTCTTTATTTAAAAAAGAAAGAGTGGGTTGCTCCCAAAGCCGCTGCTGGCCCCAGTGAATGGTGGCTCTTCAGGAGGTGGCTGTCTGTGGCCACCCGTGAGGGGGTGTGTGGGGGGGGACCTGCTCCTGAGGTCTCTTTCCTCTGTCATGCCAACCTGAGTGTCTTGGAGGGCCACGGGGGTGTCCATACTGTTGAAAACATCCTTCGCTCCAAGCTTGAGCTCTCCTGGCCGAGCACTCAAGGAGTAATGTGGGGCAATTCGCCTCGAGAGAGGGGACACATTTCCCTTTCTGAGCGTCGAGGACTCCGCCGAGAGCTAGAGACTCCGGGCAAGAAGAGGTGCTTTTGTTTGTTTTTGGTCTTGTAAAACATGGCCCCAAATGATACCTCCCCACACAAGGGGGAGACCAGTCCTTGAGGGTGCCAGAGCCCACGGGTGCTGCCTTTACAGGTTCCTCTTCTGGAGGGAGTCCAAGGTAAAAGGTTTCGGAAGACCTTACCGAAAAGAGAACGGGGCTGTGTTTGAGACTATTCAACGGTGAGTCATAGTTTATTGGCAATAGACTCCTTTACTCATTTTTAACTACTTGATGTGATCTTGAAGATGACAGTGTGGTCCTACTGCGTATTGGGGGTGCGCTATCTGTCCCTCTTTCTAGATTAGCTATGGGCATTATTCTGGAATAATCTCAACACCAAGAAACAATTCTGTCAAAACAAGAAGCCCTGCCCAGGCCCCAGTCTCTGTGTCCTCACTCCTCCCAACAAACCGTGTCCGGGCCCATCGGACAGTAGTCAGTAGTCAGTCTACTGTTGCTGAAGCCACCGCCTGTTGGAATTAGTGCAACATTTTGTTCTTGAGAGGTGCAGAGAAAGAGTAATGAAGTCAGATCTCAGTCCCCAGGTATTTTCCTGAGATGATGGGAAGGACTGAATGCGCGGTCATGGGGAGCAGGGTGCGGGTGGGGCCAGAAGAAGGCTACGTGTGAAAGGAGAGCCCAGTGACCTCACAGGCACCTTCACTGCCGGGCAGCCCACCATGTCCCCACTTGCCATTCTTCTGCCCGGCACCCTTTCACTTCCAGACACTTCCCGGTAAGGTGACCGGAGAGAAAAACAGGCGATTTTGATGTTGAATTTTTGGAACCTGTAAAAATTTCGTGGTTAATCCACCGCCTTAGCAGGAAAATATGAGAAAATCTTTAATCTTAGACACTGGGACGAAAGCTGAGATTTTCAAAGGTATAGAAGAAGCTGATATTAGTTTCAGACATAATCCAGTTTTTAAATGTTTCCATATGATCGCTTCGGTATGTCAATATTAGATTTTAAACACACCCCGAGGATCTTTGATTATAAAGATCTGATCTTTCTCTCCCTTTTAACCAGCACATGCGTGTAACACGTGTGCTATTTCCCTCGTAAAGCGTTGCTGCCCCGCGCGTGCGCCCATGCTGACGCTCCCCTGCCCCCCTGCCCGCCACAGATGCCCTTCCCGGGAGCGGGGGCTGCAGGAAGGTGGATTCCATTCTGTCCTTGTGCTGGCTTGGCAGTCCATCGCTACTGGCATTAGAGTCCCAAATGTCTTTCTCCCCCACGTCTTGGTTGAGCATAAAGACGAGGTCCCATTGGCTTAAGGCGCGGTGCTGGCTTTCTCTGATGGTTGTGCCGTAAGTTAGCAGGATACGTTTGACAGTAATTTAATTTTCATTGACAAATGCTGTCATAATATTGAGAAGAAAGTGATATATTGTATCAACAGTAGTGGTCGACGCTCAGCCAGTCATATGGACTGGGCGAGCACCATATGCTTCTACCAAACTTGCCTTGGAAAGCTCTGGCTAAGAACTTGACAAGCTTAAGATACCAGTCAGGGAAAACGATTACCCTTGAGAAGTTCTCGCCATGTTTCCAGCTTCCTCATTTCCTAGAGGAAAGGCGGAGGCACTTCCTGGGGCAGCCACTCACCGTCATGGGTATTGGCCCCAGTTTGCCACTCCGTGGGTCAGGAGATTTCTTTGGGGGCACCCCGAAGGCACTGCCGTGGACCACCTCCCCCGCACCAGGCACCAGCCATGCAGATCCCCTGCTGACAACCAGCATAATCGAAAGCCCTGAGACGTTAAAACACCATTGATTTCCTGTTGGTTTGTGTTTGTCCTGGCTGCGGTTCCCTCTACTTAATACCAGTGGATGGTGCGTCCGTGTGTGTGAATGGGGCCAGAACCCGAGTCTGGCTTGTGTTACAAACTCGGAACAATGCAAGCAGGAAGGGGGACAGGATTTTGGTCTTGGGAGTGCAGCTCGTGACAGCTCCGCTTGGCCAATGAGAAATATGCGTGGACTGTGGGTGCTCGTTGTACGTGGCACGTGTGTGTCTGACTGGATTCTTAGCTAACGTCTCAGCTAGGTGATTTGATCCAAAGTGTGACAAGGTCAGCCTTCATTTGCTCTTGCTTTCCTAGCACTGAGCTTACTTATATTTTAATTTGGTTACTGTTCACAGGAAGAGCCGCTGATGAGTCAAGTCACAGTCTGGGAGAGAAGAAGGCAGCGTGTGTGTGTGTGTGTGTGTGCGTGTGTGTGTGTGTGCTCGCGCGCGCACGTTCAGGGACACCCCATCCCTGGGTACATTCGGCTGGTGTCCTTGTCTGGTTTGCCAAATATGCGGGGACCTTCCATTCTCTGAAGGATTCCCATCCCAAACAAGGCTAAGTAAAGAAACAGGCATATGGCACATACTGGAGCTGGCTCAGGGTTGGCACAGTCCATCGGCTGTGGTGAACAGGTATCTGGAAAAGACGGCAGTCCCGTCCTGCTCTTTTTGGAGCTTATCGTTTATTTGGATTTTGTTGTTGCTGTTGTGGCTTTGTGTTTATTATTATCTTAACAAAGACAGGGAGAGGATGCGGTCCGCGGAACCGGGCACTGGTACAGCTCCTCTCCCCAATGGCTCCCTGCCTGAGCCCGGAGCTGTCCTTCCCGTGAGGCGTTCTCCTGTTGCACCCCCGATGGATTCCCAGCTCCCGGGCGCTCTGGCTGGGAGCGAGGAGTGCTCCGAGGGTTCCGTGGGGGCATCTCAGTGCAGACAGCCTTCCGAAGGCAGTGAGAGCTCCTGGGTGTGGCCGAGGGTGTCCTTGGTCTCCAAAGAGAGTGTTGACTTGAAAAAGCGGGGCAGATTGGAGGAGCAGCTGCCCTCCTTGTGGATGGCATCCGTTGGTGGCTGTGTAAAGAGGAGCTCCGGACTGCCTCCCATTACCATTTCATTACGCGACAGCAGATCCATACACAGATCCATACGCTGCCTCTTGGACGGGGTTTCCAGACACAGCAGGACATGCGGAGAGAGCTTACCTCCTCTTCTGCCTGCTGGAAACCCAGCTCCCTGCCATGTGGCACTTTCTGAGCTGGCGGCTTCAGGCTCACTCCCGGCAGCCCAGATGATGGGTGCAGCCCTTCTGTGGGCCACTCGTGCTCTGTGCGAGGTGCCAGTGGCTGTGACATTCTCCAGAAGAGTCTCCGGAGAGAAAGTATCAAGAACAAGCCCAGCTAACGTGCGTTTTCTCACCCAGGTCCCTCTGGCCTTGGAGTCTTGCTCAGTGGGCGCACCCGCTTCTAAATGGGGCAGCCATTAAAAGTGGTGACCATCTGGAGGGCCTGGGGGGCTCCGTCGGTTAAGCGTCCGCCTTCGGCTCAGGTCACGATCTCACAGTTCCTGGGTTCGAGCCCCGCATTGAGCTCTGTGCTGACAGCTCAGAGCCTGGAGCCTGCTTCGGATTCTGTGTCTCCCTCTCTCTCTGCCCCTCACCTGCTCGCGCTCTGTCGCTCGCTCTCTCTCAAAAATAAACATTAAAAACAATAAATTAAAAAATATAAAATAAAAGTGGTGACCATCTAATAAGAGTTGGCTTTCCCTATCTCTGCCCGGCCACCAGCATTTTAGCGATAAAGGAGATGAGATGATCTGGGTCACAAACAGAGGTGTGAGAGGGGTAGCCCCGGGTGCTAATTCCACGATGGACGGCCACCTTCTCTCCGGCAGAAGTTCAGACCAGAGGGCTCTCTTGCTGCACCATGCCTGAGCGCTGGCTCCTTTGTCACCAGGCCTCTGTGTCCTCATGGATAAAACACAAGGGTGGGGATGTGCTGCTTGTGGAAGGGTGATGATTATGCACGTTCTTCAAGCAAAGAGCTTCCTCTCTTGACCAACTGGCAGATAATTTCTTTCATCTCTATCGTATTTAAAGAGAATTCCACAGGTGGGAGGCACAGAACAACGTTATGTTTTCTCCCTGTTTAAACCCATTCAGTGGGGTTAGTTTTTTTGGTTCCCGCCCACTTAGGATGAAATCCAGGAGAAGTCAGGGTTGGCAATATGGCCACCACAGGTGTTCCTCCCTGAGCCGGGTGCTTTCTGGAGTCCTCTGCAGGCCCCCCTGGATCTGTGACCTATGGCTTTAGAATGCTCCTCTGGTTGGGCTGCTGGCTGCTACCCCTCAGACACAGCATTCCAGAATAAACATCAGTCTCTTCCTGTCGAGGTTGCGTCTTCCTGCCACTGGTCCCTGGGGCAGTGGTTTTATGCAGGGGCTCCCTTCACCAGAGACCTGCATCTGGACCTTGGGAAACACTTTCCATTTGTTTCTAAAATCTCCAGGAGTGGAGTTATTCCCTCCCCTACGGCCTGCCATCAGCAGCCAATAGCCTTGGACTTTTCCACGCTGTATCCTGCAATGGTCTCATGTGCGGTTCCTCTTCTGGTGTGTAAAACTTGATTAAGCTTGTTGCCTCTCACACTGCTGTTTCAGGAAGGCGGTGCCTTTCTCTGTGGTGGGGTTAGACAAAGGCAGCAGAGTATTTCCAAAGGTTTTGTGCAAAGCTAGTGTTACGTCCACAGAATAGATGGCCTCTTCACTCTGCCTTTTGCTCTCCTGCTGGATGTTTAGGACATCAGAGCGCAACGTAAACATCCGGGTGGCTTCCTCATGGACCACCCAGAAGCGGCCCACGCAAGCCTTGAAGCCTCTTCCCTGAATGTGCAGATAACCTTGGGCCAGCGACAGGGCTCTCATGTTGACACTGCTCCTGATCTCTGGGGAAGGCTGGTGTCAAACTGGACGGAAGGCCAGGAAGCCCAGTGCCCGGACCCTGACCCAGACCTTGCTCTGTTTTAGCACACCTGGGGCATCTGTCATGGCGACTTTGGGGACGGTAACATCCGATACTCCTTGCACTATGACTCTCTGGAAAGGAGATCTTGGAGACTCTTGATGGAATTGGAAGATAGCTGTGGCCAGACTAGCACAAGCACACAATTTATATATCTTCAGGTCAAGAGCAGGACACATTGCTGTACTCGCCAAATGGACTCTCCTTGCGGTTAACTAATACTTTCTATTAGTTAGTGTTAACTAACACTCTCCAGTTTTTAATTTCAGATATTGTATTTTTCACAGCAGAATGTTCGGTTTATTTCTTGTACGGAATCTGATTCCTGCCAAAATTCTCCACCTTGTCACCCATTTTCTTAAATATATTACTTACAGTTAATCCAGAGCCTGCAACTCTTTGAGACAACATCTGGGTCTTCTGTGGGTTTGTTCCTATTCCCTTCTGTCTCATTTTTTGTTTTTTTATCCTTGCTTTCGTTCCTTTGGTCTTTTTTTTTTTTTTTTTTTTTTTAACATTTATTTATTTTTGAGACAGAGAGAGACAGAGCATGAACGGGGGAGGAACAGAGAGAGAGGGAGACATAGAATCTGAAGCAGTCTCCAGGCTCTGAGCCATCAGCCCAGAGCCCGACGCGGGGCTCGAGCTCATGGACCGCGAGATCATGACCTGAGCTGAAGTCGGACGCTTAACCGACTGAGCCACCCAGGAGCCCCTCGTTCCTTTGGTCTTATTGCGGGGTATGCTTGGGAATTTTTTTTTTATCGACTGTCAAACACTGTGTATAAAAAGTTTAGATAATTTTAGGCTCTAGATTAGCACCATTAGATGTGAATGTAATGTAAGCTAGATATATAATTTTAAACTTTATAGTAGCCACATTAAAGAAGTACAAAGAAACCCGTGAACTAATTTTCATATTTCATTTAATGTAATATCTCCAAAACACTCTCCTTTGAACACGTAACCAATATAAAAATTATTGTGATACTTCACACGTTTTTTTGTGCTAACTCTTGGAAATCCGGTGAATGCTTTATACTCCTAGCACATCTCAAGTCTGACAAAGTCACATACCAAGTGCTCACTGGCCACTTGTGGCCAGTGGCTGCCATCTTGGACAGCACAGCTGTCGACGACATCGCGTCCCTCCTGGGAGGGCTTGCTTTTGCTCCCAGGAGGCCATTAGTCTTGGGGAAGAAGTTGAGCAAATTTCAAGGGTTTGTTTGTTTTCCGTCTGTTCGTACTCCTAAGTGTGTCCCTGCAGGGGTCATCATTGAGATGGAAGTAGGGAGTGTTTACCAGGGAACTTGTACCTTGCCAGGCCCTAGATTCTGATTTTTGTCTCCTTGGCCCCTTGGACTATGGAAAGCTCTGCTTCACTCCTCAGCTTATCGGCTGCCACTTGTGAGTTCACGGCTGCCTCAGTGGGATAAGCAATGCCCAAACCGGGCTCAGCTCATCAGGACCCCTTTTGGTTACAACTTGGCCCCTTGACTCCTAGCCTCTTTGACAATCTCTTCTGCCTTAAAATAAATTACACACACACACACACACACACACACACACTATTTTCTGATGCTGTTTTTCTACTTGTTCTCCATGGGATGGTTGATTTGATACAAGGCTTTTTGCCATAGCCAGAAGTGGAAGTAAAAGAACATCTTCTTAATTAACTGAAACCAGACTGTTGTTTTTTTTTTTTTTTTTTTTTTCTGTTTGGCAATCAGCGCTGTTTCAGCCTTGAAAAGAAGACTTATTTCTCTTCCTCTGATTCAGCATACCCAAATCCCTGGGGAATAAGCTTATTTCCCCAATTCTAAGGATTGGCAAATTGAGGTACAATGAGTTTCTTTCTAATGAGACTGGAGTTCCAATCCCGATCCCAGTCTGTCTTTGTTCTCTGCCCGAGAGCTTCCCAGCTGCTTGACCTTTCCGGCCTGCGTGGCTGCATGGCAGGGAGTCTTGTTGACCTAAGTGGCTCCTGAAATCCACCTCTGTGCCTGCCCTCCACGTGGGAGCATAGGGAAATGACAGAAGTGGTTGTAATTCTGGGCAGGTCTCGAGGTTCCCAGAAAGTGGGAAGCACTCTCAAAGGACACTCATTCTTTACCCAGAATTTATTGAGATGTCACTTTACACCAGACCCTATGCTAGGCCCCGTGGGGCTAGCGGGATGACGTCATTGACTGTGGAGGGCACGTTGCCTACCTGTGCGTGTCGGGTCCTAAGACGCTCGGAGGGACACAGATGCAGAATTACAGGCCGCACACGTTCCCGAGTGTGTAGCTTCAGTCCGGGTGAACTATCGTCATGTTGACGGGCAGGACCTGCCCATATTTGAGGCCTTCTGCTATGGAAAGTGAAAAATATTTAAATAAAGAATTTTATGGTGGAAGTGAGCTAACATCATTGACACCAACAGAAACTTTACTTCTTGGTGGTAAATACCAAAAGGAATTGAAGCTTGCTTTTAATCCACTGCTTTTAACCCCTTATGTTTTCCTTTTTAAAAAAGAAATCAACTCGTGTTTTCTTAATGTCAAAGCAACTTTTACCTCTTTTTTTCCTGATTATTGAAAATAAGAGGAAAACCCCAGGCCATTTCTTACTGTGTGAAGATTGCCACAGTTTAGATTTATTCCCTTCCAGGTTTCTTCCTGCACCTATCTTTTACCTACTTATAATCCTTCTGTGCACACGACCGTGCATGTGTGCTTACATGTAATGTACAAATTTTCTCATACGATTACAACTCTTTATGTCTACAAACTTATGGCTATAATAAAATACCCTATTTGGGATTGTATAATTACTTCTCCTATTGTTGAGTATTTAGGTTGTTTCTAGTTTTTATTATCACAAAGATAATGCAGGGAAAGCCTTTGAAGATGGAGGTAACTCCTTTCATTCCTGGTCTCCCCGACACCTTACAGTATTTTTCCAGGGCAGATTATCAGAAATAGAATGACTGCATCGAGTAACAGAATATTTGTATGCTCCTTAGCTTAATTTTAAGCCTTGGGTTTACTCCTCGAGTGGGCAGTCACTTCCCATTTGAGTATCAGACACAGTGCAAGATTATAGTTGGCTGGCTTCTCTTGGCTGAGACCTGACACTTACCTGAAGGTGGCCAGCCCCCAGAGAACCCCTGGCTGTGAGTGGAAAAAGACCCCAAGTGTTACGGGCTAAGGATAACATTACTAAGCCAGTATGATGGGAGTGATGATAAACTTGCAGGAAAGCCTTAGGAGAAGAAAGGAAAATAAAGTTTCCTGGAGCACCTCACTCTTCGCAATGGCTATTATTGATGGGGGCTGTTGCCAATAGGGTGTGCGTGTTGAATTTTGGCAACTGAATTCTATTTTAGACGCACTGAGAGCTGAATCTTATTTTAGATTGACTCATGTAAGGAACCCCGTGGTGACGCTATAAATCAGAAAGTTCGTTTGCAATGCAAATCGCCCCTTCCTAACTAATCTCCAGCTCCCTAATTTTACAAATCGTATTTTATAAGTTTTTTTTTTTTTCAGTTTTTTGGTATGGGTTTTTGCAAAGCACACTTCGGAGGTCACTTGGGGTCCATTTCAGTCATGGGGCTCGTGGGTTTTGGTGGGAGAAGGTCCTTCTATCGGATCCTCCCCGAGAGGGCTGACAGCTGGGTCCCGGTGACGGGCCCTGTCAGGACCAGCACACTGAGGAGAAGATGGCCCCCTCGGCTTCGGAGGAGACCGACAGGTGTCAGAAGGTTAGAAGGTAAAAGGTCAAGGAGACAGAGGAATTGCAAGGCCAAGGAGAGAGGGGAGAGCTGGTATGACCCTGAGTGAGGCTGAAGCTTCAGAAGAAAACCCCGATGGTCAGAAGTGCCTGCAGGGACGTCTCCAGCTTTCGCATCAGGTTAGAATGCACCAAGAAAGGGGATAATCTGGACTGTGGTGTGTTCGTGAGGCAAAGGGCTTCATCTGAGGGTGAGGCAGACTGGCGGCAAATGCGTTGAGTCCCAGCAGTCCTGTCTTTACCAGGGCCCCAGAGGGAAAGGGCCAGGGTGCAGGGCTGACGGCCCAGCTGCCAGAGGGGCACGAGGTGTGTGATTTGACAAGAGCCTCTGCATTGGGTTTTTCTTTGCCCCTTTCCCGTCCACACCAAGCAGCCATTGAACTGGACCTTAGGAATTCAACACAGCATGGCAGTCACATCTGAAACCCCGACCATGTTTCAAGTATTTATAAGGTCTGATTTCATTTCATAAATAAAACCAGCTTTGCATAAATTAGTAACATATTTGCAATGGGCAGCGGGGTGATTTCCCAAGTTCTCAGAGCCCCTGGGACCCGGGGAACTTCTTCTCATGCTGAGGTCACAAGTGTAACCTTTGAACTGAGCTCCTGTCCTCCTCCCCCCACCCCCAGCCTTGGACGCGGTGAAGTGTTAACATGTCACTGAACTTTGCAAGTTACTGTATTTGCTGGGGGGGGGGGGGGGGGGGGGGAGAGGGTTGCCCCCAACTCCAGACTTAGCTAAAACGTGGAAATGAGAGAAACATTCCAGAACTCCAACTCGACTTTGGGAAGATGTGGAAGGAGGCCCAAGCGCCACGTCCCTGCTGGGGCTTGTTGAAAATTCACACATGTATCAGTAATTAGTTAACAATCAGGGTGTCCTAAACTTTTATACCATTTATACAGTGTTTAATTTACATCGATTTCTTCATTTTACATGTAGTAATTAATTTTGTCTTACTGACAGATGATTCTCAATGACTGATTTCAAGAGACCTTCCTGACAGGTACTTTTTAACCCTTTGTTTCCCTTCGAAAGGACTTTCTGTCTTACTCAGGGCTGCTGTCAGGGGCAGCACAGGGGTTTCTGGGCTGGGGGCAAGCTGTTTGGAAGGGGGATGTGGGGTCTTGAGGGCAAGTGTATTTAGAGGAGTGTGGGGGTGGATGGAGGAGGGGCTTAACCCTTCTCCAGTTAACCCTTTGCTCCCTGTGAGAGTCAGGTCCTACAGACACTGCCTTAGGTGGTGCTTGAATAGGCTCCAGCCGGTAAGAAGCACTCTTTTTGCTTTAGGGGACAAAGCAGAAATTCCCAAATTTGCTTTGAATGAAAAACTGGGAGGAAGTTAAGGGCTGGACCTGATATAAAGACAAGCGGGGTTTTTTTGGTCTCTGTCACTTGCATTTTTCCTTAAAAAACACGAGTGTTGTGGGGCACCTGGGTGGGTGGCTCAGTCAGTTGAGCGTTCGACTTTGGCTTAGGTCATGATCTCACGGTTCGTGGGTTCGAGCCGCATATCGGGCTCTGTGCCGACAGCTCAGAGCCTGGAGCTTTCTTCGGATTCTAAGTCTCCTTCTCTCTCTCTCTGCCCCTCCCCTGCTCGTGCTCTGTCTCTCTCTCTCTCAAATATAAAATAAACACTAAAAGTTAAAAAAAAATACACAAGTGTTATAAAAGTCATCATATGGTGGTATGCTTGCAAAACCAAGAGTATAAAATGGTAGGGCAGTCACAGGTACTAAGCAAATCCTGTAGTTTAATTTTATCTGGGCAAGAAGTGCTTCATTCCTCTCTGGGACATAAAGGAGGAGGGACTTTAATGCTTAAAAAAAAAAAGGTAGGTTGCATTCTGCTCTATATTCCTTTAAAAAAGTATTTGTGTCTTTCATTTCTATTTTTAATTTTTTTAATGTCTATTTATTTTTTGAGAGAGAGAGAGACAGACAGAGAGACAGAGAGTGAGGGAGACCCAGAATCTGAAGCAAGCTCCAGGCTCTGAGCTGTCGGCACAGAGCCCGACATGGGGCTCGAATTCAGGGACCGTGAGATCATGACCTGAGCCGAAGTCGGATGCTTAACCTACTGAGCCAGGGCCCTATCTTTCATTTCTATTTTGTAGTCTCTGAGTATTCATTTGTAACTATTGGATTTAAGACATGGATATTTCCAGGGTTAAAATTCTAAAAAGGGAAAGAGATGTTATAACGGATATGTCTTTGTAAAATCTCATTCTTGAATTAATGCCTCACCCCTGTGCATTGCAAGAGATGACCATTGGGGCAATAATTCTGTTATTAATGAGGAGAACATGCATCCTTTATTTTGCAACTTTCCATCCTAAATGACCTTTTAAATGTGGACAGTACCCAGGTCACATTCTAATATTAATAAACAACGAGAAAGTTAAATGTCGTTCAGATTATTCTAACACGTATGTGTTAGAACCTCTGTCTATAGTTCCATGTTCTCCATTGGACTGTACAACTTTATAAGCAGGAAGGAGATTCTAGCGCTGACCCCCAGCGACGGAAGTTGAGTGCCAGTGGTTGCATTCCCCTTAGATGGTGGTGACCACCCTGTAGCATGAATCTTCCCATCAAGCGTGTGCTTCTGGTCATTGGTCTGACCATGAACATCGTCCATGTGTTCCCAAGAATGAAGAAGCATGTGTTTGGCAAATGCTAGGATGTCATGTTTGGAGAGTGCCCCCTGCCTTTGCCCAGCCAGGCTCTTCCCTGGGTCAGCTTCAGATCTGGGCCCTGAGGACAGCAGGTCCCAGGTCGGGGTCACCACCTCCTGCAGGCACCTGCTACCGGGTCCGTAGCTCTGTTCCTGAGGGCAAGAGTTGGGTCCCTGTGGGGATTTCTGCCATTACCGTACGTGAGTACTGTACCCCTCGCTACTTTTTGTCAGAGAAGGTATTCAAATCCGGTTTGGCTTGTAGTAACAAAGGTCTTTTTGTGCCTCCTGGTTCCTCTGCCCCTCTGCCTCTCCTTTCATTCCCCTGGCATCTATTATTACCGTAATGTGACTAAGGGGGCCTTTCCCCCTAATTTGCCTCCCAATATTTCCCTGTGGAAAATAGTATGTTCTCCCCTTTGCATCTGTCATTTCCACCCACGCACCGCAGAGCATTCTTGGGATAAGCGTGAGCACATTCGTGGCTGTGCGTGTACACAGTTCTAAGGGCGTAAAAGTGCACAGAGTGTGTTTATGAAGGTGTTCCTGTGGGTAAGTGCTGCACATATGTGTGCATCTTTGAAAGGCACCAGGGCGTGTTTCAGAGTGTTGCTTTGTAGTCTGTCGATGTGTGAACGTGTCAGTGTGTACACGCCAAGTTAAGGCTGTACCCATCAGTGGGTGCCGATGTTAAACTGTTGGGATCCCAGATCAGAGCTCCTTATCTTCGTATTCTCCATCTTTTATTTTGTGTTCGTTATTCACATGACAGTTAGTGGCTATGCCCCCTTGTTGGTCACAAATGGTCTCATTGTATATTGGGAACAGTCATGTTTTCATCAAATTTCAACAAATCCTTCCCAAAGCTATTGTCCTTGTAGCGTTAACTGGCACCTGCCCTCCAATATTATACCTGCAGGAGAAATTCATCACATTTGGGCACATTTCCTAAGCAAGCCTACTGATGCGCTATGTTTAAAAAATTAATTAAAAAAATTCAGATCTTGGGAAATTCCAGCAGTCAGTCTCCTCCCTTTATCCTAATCTCTTCATGGTAATGCTCACAAGTACCCTCGGTCCAGACAATTCTTCATTCATTCTCCACCCCCACCACACTCAGACCCAAACTCCCCACCGCTGGAGATTAGCCTTTTGTGAGGCAGTGCATCAAAAGCTTTCTTAAAGTCCCAGTAAATTATACCCCTGGTTTCCCTCTTCAATTCCTTTTTGTTACTTTTTCAAAATATTCTATTAGTTTTGTTACGTATGATCTCCCTTTTGTGAATCCATGCTGAATATCTTTAATTAAATCATAACTTTCCCTATTTTGTCCCTGATTAGTGTTTCCAATATCTTCCCCACTGCTCAAGTCAACCTTACTGGTGTTTAATTTCCTCGATCTCCCTCAGAGTCGTTATTAAATATAGGTGTTGCGTAAGGGCTCTCGTCCACGGGTGCTTCTCCTGTTTCCCAGGGTATTTTTAAAAGGTATTTGCTAATCGTTCTCCCGTTTCCTTGCCTCCTCTCGCCCAAACCCTAAGATGGTTCCCATCTGGTCCTGGAGTTATCAGTCTTCAGACTCTCTAATTTCTTTCTCACCTGTTCTGCTATGATGCTGATTTCCTTCGGAAATATTTTCCTCTCCTTGGGAAATGCTTGTCTGCTGCTGGCATCTGCTCTCGCCTTCCCTTTATGGACAAGAAGGCGAATCATCTATTTTCCATTTTCTTTAGCAATTG
The DNA here is from genome assembly GCF_028018385.1 of Neofelis nebulosa. Taxonomy (NCBI): domain Eukaryota; kingdom Metazoa; phylum Chordata; class Mammalia; order Carnivora; family Felidae; genus Neofelis; species Neofelis nebulosa. The sequence continues at coordinate 22,436,049 of NC_080798.1, read as the reverse complement.
TCACCCCTTATTCCAATAAACCGAGCTCCATGACTCCTCACGGTCTCGGGCAAAGCTTCGCAAGCTCCGTTTTCAGCACCGTCTCGCTGAGCCCCCAGCTCAGAAGTGGGTATTTCCTTTCCCAAGGGCTGATAGCATCACTGACTTTTAATTTAGGGCAGGGAGTGCCGACGCTTTGGTAGTTAAACTGCTTTTGATGCCCTCAGCTGTTCTAGGGGAAGCGTGAAGTCCTGGGGCCCCCTGTCAACCCGTGCTAGAGGAACCTGGCTCCCCCGGCAGTTTTTAGGGAGTTGTAAGGCTTCCCATGTGTCATCTTGGAAATCTGTCCTCTGAAGTTAGCTGCAGGCTGGCAGTTTTCCTTTCCTTGCGTTCCAGGAGGTGTTGCTGATTTCCAGGTACCTGGCAGACCTGCTTCTATTCTCCTGTGGCCCCCTTGCCTTGGGGCTCCATTGTGGGCTTGTCCTCACAGAATTTGCTTCCTTTTGTACTTCTGTTCCACGCAGATTAAAGGGCTGTCCCCTTGGAAAGGGCACGCCCAGGGGCTGTCCCGCGCACTCTCGCATTGGCAGGTGCCCCTGTCACAAAGCGAAGGCCACAGGGAGGGGTTTCGCAGCCCTGAGCTGAGGACCCGCAGAAGCCTCTTTAGATGCACTGTTCTCTCCTAGCTTGACCTCGTTTCCTTTTCCAGCACCCACAACCCAGATCTGCACGCTGAAACAGCGCTCTCAGGTTGTAAATTCTACGCCAAATCAAAAGGCCAAATCCTTCCTGTAAACCCACGGGCCGCTCGACCTACATAACACCAAAGAGCCCAGTGCTGATGGCTATCACGGCCGGCCCGTTGGGCAGGGGAAGCAGAGGTGTGAGGTCTGGCCCCTCCAGGGCAAGCTCCCAGCCTTATGTAGGAGGGCTGCTTCCCCGGATCACATTGCAGAAACAACATCAGTCGAAAATTTCAACAAAGTAGGTATGAGTCATAAATAGTCCTTTTGACATTGTTTCACGTCAAAAGGCACAGAGCCTGTGTCCCTTCTCATGCAGATGGCTAAAGATTTTCACACACAGAGGGAATCGAAACGTTAAAGCTTAATAAAAACGGTGTATACACACACTCGAGCCAGTTTTTAAAAACTGCGTTTAATTGACTCAAATAGCATGTTACTTTGGGGAAAAATGAAGATCCTTTAAACTAGCTCGAACGTTGTCTTGAAAAGAACAAAAAACAAAAAAACAATTGCTTGATCGAAACTGGTTGCTGATACTCCCCAGGCACAGTAACAAAAGTAGAATGGCCAGGGGTCCCTGCAAACTTTGGGGTTTCTTCTTCACCCCGCCCCCCCCCATTGCTGTTTCTGCATGGAAAGAGGCCACTGTCACTTTGCTTCGGGGTTATGGAATGGAATGGCCTGGGCTTGTAATCCTGTAGTTCATCAGGATCTGGAGACCTGGGATCCAGAATCTCCATCCACCTTGCTGAGCAACAGACAGCTGCCCCGGACAGGGAGTGTCAGCCTCTGAGCACCGTTCCAAAAGCAATTTATAGATGGACTTTCTAAGCGAAAAGAGGAGACACAGGTGCTTCATAATAATTACTTGCACATTTACAGAATCGGACATTCTGTCATTTAATAGACCTAAAACTAAAAAGCTTTTGTCTGTGAAAGGTGACCAATAGAAAAGGAGTTTGGATTATATGATATCCCATAACTTAATCATATGGCTCTTAAGAGGGGGACATACACAGCTGTGTCTCACTAATATGCATGCAATATGTGTAAACTGATACGCTTTAATTCTGAACTTGTTTTTAGCAGGAAGAAAAAAAGCATTTAGATGAGGAACATTAAGATTCAATATTAACCATTTTTTCCCCTTTGGGCAAAATTATTCATCACTTGATATTTATTAAAGCAGCATCCTTTGCTATAGTGACATGCATCCTGCTGAAAATTTCTCAAACATCCTCAAAGTTCTGTGGCAAAGTAAAAAGGGGGAAGAAAACAGACAGCAGCCTCCTTTTGACCACAGAGAGACAATGGGCTGGAAAGGTGGACACTTGTTCTGTTGAAGCCCCAAACCCCTCCTCACCCCGAGACCTAGGGTCGGGGCAAGGTTGGGACAATTTAGGAGGGGCTGTCCAGTTGTCTGCCTACCCCGTTACTGATATTTGATTAGCCCGTGTGCTCTGACGTTCTAGTTGTTGGTTGGAACTGGTTTAATCTGAATTATTTAAGTATATTTGCTTTAATAATCTTAAGCAAAAAAAAAAAAAAAAACAAACCCAAAAAACCTAAGACAAAGGAATTGTAGATCAGAGACTTTATTTTCAGGGCAAAATGATACGGATAAGTGAACATCAACTGACCAGAAATTATTTGCTTCTGTCTGTTAGACACGTAATGGAGTCATTTAACTAGTCAAATTAGGAGCTGCAGAAATGCACCATGCTTCATTACTGAGTTCGAATGGGCACCATTTTACATTTACGTCAAAAATTATCTCATAGCAAATTAATGTTTTCATTGTGCCGAAAAACAGAAGCTATGCAGTGTTAGCACCACCTAGAGGTGATCGCAGAAATTCTTCTGAGGGATGATTGCTAACAAGGACAAGATGATCAAAAGACTCGTTTTAGGGAGTAGAGCGCTGACCCCGCTTTCAAGTAAGAGCATTGTCATCGAATCTAATTGGCTGGGCTTAGTTTCTGATGTTAAGTTCTGAGGGTCCCATAAAGATGACCCTAGGCTTGGTCTAATCCTACCTGTACTAGAACATCCCTGCAAGATTTCCCAACCTCTCCACACTCTTCTTCAAGTCTTGAAAATATCTGTTCTTTTATTTGTCTTTCCACACTTTTGAGGGGTTTTTTCTTCACCTGCCGACTTACATTTTATCAAAATCTCAGACTTTAGCCACAGTAGCATTGCTGTAAATAAACCAGGAGAATTCTCCCCCCACGTTGTAAGTTGGCATCTTCATAATCTTTTTTTTGCTGGGAGTAAAACTTGCTATCTATGGAACGAGGCAAAACATGACATTGTTTCATCTTAAAAAATACCCAAACTGGTAAATTCCCCGTTTGAAGGGGTTACGAAAGGTTGTAGTCTTCCCAAGAATGTTGGCTGTCTATTCAATTCAGAGAGAAATCATTTAGGAGAAAAGAGCAAACCCCTCCCCAATAAAAATATTTATTAAAATGATGTGTAGGCACTCAGTGAGCTAGAGCAGACAGAACAGAAGCAAAGGAAAGAATCGAAGCATATAAATAGCATTGAGAACTCGGGAATATTTTAAGACAATATTGATGTCTAAAATATATGTGAATGACTGCATAATGATCAAGGCAGACATAATTCAAAGTACAGTCAGAATCTGGCCTCCAACTCAGAGCTTTAAATTCTCCAAAAGACATCTGTTTGCCTAGAAAGCCTCACCAACAGCTGCTCCATATAAAGGGGGGAGCCCCGGGCAAGGTGGGGGGCTGGCAGGTATGGGACCTTCATGGGTGTCGGGTACAGGACTCCAGGAAGGCCAGCATCCTTCCTCCCTCTTCCAATACCAAGGGCGGGATGACCTAGCCCCAGGGAGGTGCTTGTATTTCTTGAGGCTGTATAGGGAACTTTGACTTTGCCGCCTGGGCTTCTTAGGGGAGCTCTGCACTTGGCAGTTTGGTAACATGCTTCTTGGGACCAGTTTGGTAACATGCTTCTTGGATACTGACGGGAGGCTTGACTTCCCCTCTCGGGGCCTAACTTTGTCAACCCAGCTGCTATTATCCTGATACAGCCCTCACCAAGCAGAAGCTGGGGGCAGACAAAGTAGCAGGTGTAATTTCTAAACAAGATAGGATCCTCTGATTTAAAAAAAAAAACAAAAAAAAAAAAACCACAAGTTAAGTAGAATAGCACCCATTTTACTCTTGACCGGGATTCACAAATGACCGCTTTTAATTAAAATGCTGCCTGCCAACTTATTTTGCAGACCAAAAAAAAAAAAAAAAAAAAACCAAAAAAAAAAACCACCTCAGAATGTTATTAACTCCTCAGTTTTTGCAAAGAGGTTGTATTTTCAGATTTCAAAGAGAGGGTCTCCTTTTGAAAACAAATAATTGTTGGTGATCATATGAGTCTGGTGAGTACAGTATTTTAAACCCATGCTGTGTTGAAAAGTTCACGAATTTTGCAGTGACCTTAGTGCCACAGCTAGGATAATGACAGATGGAAAGATGAGGGCAGTGTCTGAAAGCGGGTTCTCTTTTGTTCTAACGGAAGCTTTGTGTGCGTGTGGCTTAAGCTAGTGGTTCAATAGAATTTCTCTGAAACAGAAACAAAAATGTTAAGAGCTGGTAACAAGTACTTTAGTCTGCTCTTCCCCCTTCAAATGCAGGGAGAATTTTACCTCTTCTCATGAATCTTGTCTGCTGAAATGTCTCAGTCTTCATGTTATGTTTACCAAGGCCAGGCCGGAGGATCCGATAATTTATAACCATTCCTATTGGGTTTTATGTAATAACTTTGGAACTCATATAAAGTAATGATCCACAAACTCTTTTAATGTTCATTATAAAATATGAAATATTTCTCAGAACCATTGCAATTATGTGACCAGACATAACTGTTTCACACATGAGTAAATACAGGGAGGTTTAACATAACTTTATTATCTTCCTGTCTTTTCTTCTCATTGATGTGATAATACTGTTTTAATATTTTTCTAAAGAAAAGTTAAGTAATTTTAGAATCTCTACTGAGGCCCACTTTATTGGCTTTTGCAATAGAGCTCTCAGATCTAATTGTATTTATGCTCAGACTGACACCAGTAAATGTCGTGAATGGAAGGGAAATGCCCCCAAAGCTGTGTATTCTGTAATTATCGATAGATGTGTCTCTGCTGACAAGGCCTGGGGACTTGGGGAGAGTCGGAGAAGCAAAACTGAGACAGAGGCACACGCTTTTCTACAGTCATTGGAGGCCCCATGGATGCTGAGAGGTGCTTTTCTGAGGGGCAAAGGAGCCACGAAACTTTCCCCTCTACTGTGCTGTGTCCGCCCTCTCTGGGGTCTGCAGCTGGTGACATGAAACTTCTTGTTTTACGGAAGGCTGATCTCCAAAGAGAATTTTCCTGGGATCCCCGTCCTGGTGATTTGAACTGAGTGGCATCGTTCCGGCCGCTTGACCTGTGTGTGGGATGTGAGCAGCTCTCCCTGGGGGGTAAAGCATCCTGCAGTCGTAGAAGCCTGATGGGAGTTCTGGAAACCCAACTCTTGCTTCCTGCTTGGGGCAACCCCTCCTCCAGGACTCTGGCAAGGCTGGGGGGAAGGTACCATGTCTGGGCATCTCCATCTTCTGGGGAAGATGGAGAGAGGGTTTCCCCGCTCTCAGGCTAGTTCTCTTACTTAGCCCTAAACAAATGCTCCACAAAGTTCAGTGTGCAAACAAATCACTGTGGATCTCGTGGGAATGCAACTTCTGATTCAGAAGGCCTGGGAAGGTGTGAGATTCTGTCTTTCTCACCTGCTGCTGACCAAATGGTCCAATGCCACTGGTCCATGCCACACGCTGGCCCTGGGTTCCTGTCCACGTTCTCCCTGTTCATTTGCCCAGGACAAGCAAAGCTGATGAGAGGTCTGGAGGGCGAGGTGAAGCCCTTCAAACAGCCCAGGTAGGATAATGGGACATAAAGGGTGGCCCGGGGGCTGGATCCAGCTCACAGAGGTGTTTTGTTTGGCTCCTGTGATATTTACACTTTCGTCGTAATTAGTTGCAAGCATTCTAAAACTGTGAGGCTTTTACTTACAAATCCAGGTTTTTAGGTTCTCTGGAAAAAGCAGAATTTCTGGGACCAGTAACAGAGTTGGATGGAGTGGCTCTCCTTAGGGAGATCTGGCTCTCCATTTCTTTATGGACACCACCGCCCCCCCCGCCCCCCCCCCCCCCAACTCTCACCATAGGTGTGCTCCCCAGTCTGTATGGCTCAATACTCAGTATTTTACAGACCGGCGCTAAGATCTGGGACCTGACAGGGACTGAGGCTGCTGGCTCTTCTCTGGAGGTTTCAGGACCTGAGAACTTCTGCCCATATCAGAACCCCAACTCCAGAGTACGTTAGCTCTGCCTTTGGGCAATTGCAGCCTTCATATTTCAGGAGCCATTGGGTAGCTCTGCAGTTCTCCCAAGTAAGCCACTGGAGAGTGAAATTCTCAGCTAATTAAATGTCTCGAGAACCTCCCTCCCTGTGGCCAACACCACGATTGAAACAGGCATGTTGAGAAGGCTCCTGGAGGAGGTGGGAGCCAAGGGCAGAGTCCGGGCTGCATGGGGTCAGGAAGGCAGGGAGCCCCTCCTTCCCCTGGGGGCAGCCGATATTCATGGTAATTGGGCTCAACAGTTATCCAGTTCCTAGATAGGCAGTTTGGGGGCTTATCACAAAATCTGAAATGCTCATCTGTGTTTAGAAAAAACAAAGTGTGATTATTCTTTTCCCTGAGTGGTCCCCTTCACTGATCCCCAGACGCTCCTGGAAACCAAGAGCTGTGCTGAAGTTTTTTTTTCAACGTTTTTTTTTTTTTTTTTTTTTTTTTTTATTTATTTTTGGGACAGAGAGAGACAGAGCATGAACGGGGGAGGGGCAGAGAGAGAGGGAGACACAGAATCAGAAACAGGCTCCAGGCTCCGAGCCATCAGCCCAGAGCCTGACGCGGGGCTCGAACTCACGGACCGCGAGATCGTGACCTGGCTGAAGTCGGACGCTTAACCGACTGCGCCACCCAGGCGCCCCGCTGAAGTTTTTGATATGGCAAAAAACCAGCCAAAGTCAACATTTGTGGTTGCTCAAGACAAAAAATGTGGGATATGTGCCTCCAAAGGCTTTTCCATGACCGCCACTGGTTATACGATGATGTTAAGGGAAAACCAAAGGGATCTTCTGCTTGCCTTGGCAGTCATCGTCCCCGCCTCCTGTTCCTCTGACTGGGTTCGTCCCTGTGACTGGTCACGGTGTCACTGCTGTGCTGACGGAGCCTCGGTCCCTGTGTGAGGACCAGGAACCCAGCGCTCTGAGCGATAGTGCAATCTGGCTCAATGGGCCGGGGAGCCGGCCTCCAGGCAGGCCCCGCTGAGCTCTGCTGGTCAGCTGTGCCTGCACATCGTGTTTCCAGCTTCAACGTTTCCATCCTTAAGCAGAAGTCAAGGACAAAATCTCAGGAGTCTGTTGCTGTTGAATGCTGGTCAGAGGCAGCGTCTTCCTGCTACCAGATTCCTCCAGCGCTCATTCTGCCCAGGGAACAAGGGAGGGGTGACTCCGGGGCCTGGCTCCTCTCCTACAGCCGAGCACTGGACATCTGAGCAATCAGAAGCAAAGGTACCTGCGGGGGGGTCAGAGGGACTCACACGGGACACTCAAATTGGCAGCCATCAGCACGTTTAGCAAAAAGCATTGCTGTTAACTAAATTTCATTGGACTTAAAATCTCTACTTTTACTTCCTTTTACAAAATGGAATGAAACAGTCATTTAACGGGTCATACGTGGTTAGAGTTTGGAACGCTCGGTGACAGAAAACACGGGAACAGCCAGCGGATGGCAAGAGGTTCCTGCTCTCTCGAAGTCTTCTTGGAGGGTTCTGCTCATTCCTGTCCGCGCGAGTGGACAAGGGAATCTATTACACTTGTCCTCCAAGAAAACGGTACCCAAGTGTAGCCGTGTCGAGGACCGAATGCCCGGGCACACTACTGGGGACAGGGGGCTGGAAGCCACAGAGTGGTGAGGAGCTGGAGAAACTAAGGCTGCAATCAGCCTTCACCCCAAAGGAGTTCACAGACTACTTGTGGAAATGAAACCAAAGCATATAAATCATGCTGCTCTCTGAGACAGTGAATGATAAAGTCAAAATAAATGGCGGAAAGGAAGCGAGGGCTGGGAGGAGGGAGGGGGGACCGAGCTGCATCTTGAACAATGGGGAGGGTCTGACAGTGTTTCACAGCTTCATCCAAGAAAGGCGGGTAGCAAGAATTTCTTCTCGCTCTTGGTGTCTTTTTCGCTGGTCAGTTAAAAAGCTCCACGGTCCCCGATGTTGGAAAGTATTTGGGGCCCCCAAACTAAGGCAAGTCCTCTTAGGTGCAACAAGTCACGTGCTCTGGAGACTGCCCCTGGGGGTCCTCTCCAGCTTGTCCTTGGTATTACTCAGAGGAACAATTGCCTGGTCTTCTGAGTCGGGAACTACTTAAAATAAAATGACTGTGTTTTATATGATGAATTTAATTCTTTTCTAATGAATTTTATCAGACTGCTCTTCTTAGCAATACAGCCGTGCCGGACTATTTTCCAGCATAAGAAAATAAATTAATTTAAGATTTTTTAATCACATTAAAACAATATTAAAGCCCTGGCGTGCTTTTTGTTCGCCCCTTTGCTGGAGCACAGTGCGCAGTCTCCGTGGCAGCCCAGCCAGGGAATGTGCTGGCGCTCGGTCTCCGGTGCCCCGGGCACCAACACTTGCGGAACCACTGGCTGTCAATATTTTCCTGTGTACAACTGGCAGAGTAAGGTTAGCCCCTCGAAGCGCGATCTCCAGAGTCAGAAGGTGTCATTCCCGTCTCGGCAGGGACGCGGTAATACATCTGCTCTCTGGTCTGTGACACTCACCGCCTTCCCCAGTCTGTCCCTGGACAGCGACGCCTGTCATCTTGTTATGAGGCTCTACAGAAAGCCAGGCTCACCCCTGACATGGCGGAAATGACTCCGAGTCAGTGTCATTAGTTGCCCTGGACGTGGAGGGCCTTGTTCTGACATCCCTAACTCAAGGACACCTGCCTACTTCAGCTGGGGTCTGTGCGAGCCATGGAAATCGCAGCGGAGGCTTGAGGGGTAACTGGAAATCGAGAACCTCCTTGAAGGCTTTCTTGTCCCTGAGCTTGTCTGCTTGGCAAAACCCTCTTCTCCTGGAGCTAATTCACAGTTAGGCTGTGGCTGGCCCTGACACAGTGAGAGCCAGCAGAGTAAATATCTCATCGGAGATACCATACAGATGGCAGCAATGTTAGCATTAAAAATGCAGAAAGAAGGTATCCAGACCACATTCACGTGGTGTCCCAGTGGCATGGCGTGGTCATCGGTGGCAGACTGGCCCCCCAAAATGGTCACGTTCTAGAAAGTAGAAAGCATATAAAGGACGGAGTGGCCACGAGCACAGGACTGGTACCAGACGGGTTCCAGCTGGAGTGCAATGTCAAGGAAGTGACTGAACTCCCCTGAGCTTCAGTCTTATCTGCACGATGACTCAGAGACCAGAACATGCCTCAAAGCACTCCAGAGTTCAGGAAGCCTGGAGCGTTCAGTCGGTTGAATGTCCAACTTCGGCTCAGCTCATGATCTCACGGTTCGTGAGTTTGAGCCCCACGTTGGGCTCCATGCTGACAGCTCAGAGCCTGCTTGGGATTCTCTTTCTGCTTCTCCCCAGCCCCTCCCACACACTCTCTCTCTCAACATATATAAAGTTTTTTTTTTTTTTTTTTTTTTTTTTAAGAAAACTCCAGAGTCCAAAGGCAACAAGTTTCCAGGGATATCATCAGGAAGCAGTAATGTCCAAGAGGGACCAAGGATAGACCCTCTTGCTAAAGCCACTGCCCTCATGGCTTCCGTGTGACCACTCTCTCTGGCTCTTCTTTCACTTTATGGGCTCTGCTTCGTTGGTCTATTTTGCCATTTTGCTGTCCCTTCCCCCTCTGTCTGTCCTCCCTGGGATCCTTGGGGCTCAGACCTGGCTCTTCTCCTCCTCCTGGGAGATCTCACCCTTCAATACAGATTCCACACCCTCCTTTGTGGGTTCTCGACACAGACCTGCAGCCTCTTGTCTCCTCCAAAATTTCTTTCCCAAGTTTCTGTTGGAGTTTTCCACTTAGATATTTCACAACACCAAACCCAGGAGTTGCCCTCGAGCCCTCCCTTTCCCCAGTACATGCATTCAATCCACCCCCAAAGTCCTTCCAGGTCTGTCTCCAAATAAGTCAAGAATCCCCCCTTTCACTCCATTTTCACCCTTCTATTGTGGGTGGCCATTATCTCATACTGGGGCAATGCTTACCAGATCTACTAGGCATGCCTCCAAACTGCCCTGTACCCTTGAGCTACAGTGAGCTCCTAAAGTTATAAAAAGGACCATATATTATTCTGACACTTTTTGATGGTTTCCCATCCCCTTTCGACTAAGCCCTCACCCGCTTTGGCCACAAAGCTCAGAGTGGTCAGGTCCTTACCTGACCCACAACCTCACCTCTCAGGCTCTGATCTAACCACATGGGCCTTCTTTCTGATCATTAAACATTTCTAGCAATTTGGCACCTCAGGGCCTTTGAATATGCAGTTCTCACTGCCTGGACTGTATGATAAGCTCTCCTGTCACCACACACACACACACACACACGCACACATATACGCACACGCACACACACACACACACACACACACATGCAGGGCTTTGCATGGCCAACTCCTTCTCATTCATTAGCTCTCACTTGAAATACCTTGTTCTCAAAAAAGCAGTTTATGACCATCCACTCAGAAATGGCATATTACTCTAGTATTTTCTCTCTCAGTCCTTCACTTACTTCTTAGCAGGTATTAAAAATTACAGGTGCTCAATTTCTTTTCCATTATTATTATTTTTTTCTGATTCTCCGGCCAAACTGAGAACTCCAAGCAGAGAGCCTATCTGTCCTGTTTGATCCCTTGTCCCATCTGAGTACCACAGTACCCAGCCCATAGAGGAGGTTTGGAACACATTTCTTGAATGAATAAATGAATGAACGGGAAAACAGAGAGAGAGATAAATAATGCATAACATCTGGCCTGGCCTGTGGTGAGTGCTTACTCAAACGTGAGTTTTCACTACTGTTCAGAATAGGTTTCTTGTGTCCAGTTGGTCATTTCTTAGGTGAGCTTGTTACGGAGGTTGACGCCTTAGTGTCAAGGAAATCTAACTCTACGAATTGCATGGGGATGGTTCAGGGATGTTTTACAGCCGATGAGCTCCCCTGAGCTCTTGGGCAAGGCTGGAGGTGATGCAGGCAAGTGTGGTCTATACACTGAGCATTTGGACTCCTCTTTCTGAAGAGTAGAGTCAGATTCTGTCCTTGACCCCACTGGGGGCAAAGGGGTGTGTGTGTGTGTGTGTGTGTGTGTGTGTGCGTGCGCATGGATGGTGATCCTCTGGGATAGATTATCAGTGATTTCATAAAGCTCCATCTATATACCTCCTTTGAAAAGGACATAGATAACCAATCTAAGATATTTGCTAACAAATGTTGGTAACAGACAGGGTCACTCCACTTTTCACTGGCGATCTGATTATTGGCATTTTGTCTGTGGGGATCGGTAGATCTGGGTGCTTTTGAAGAGCAAATAGGTGGCAGGAAGACCCAGCCCTGCTGGTACCAGCACCCCAACGCCCCTTTTGCAAGAATGACTGCGTTTCGGAGTATGTGCTCGTAAGAGGCACTGTCTGACTCTTCTACCCAAGAGTTGTCACAAAGAAGCTGTTTTCGCATCGGCAACCCTAGATCAGACAGATTTCTGTCCATCTTGCCATCTCCTTGGTTTTGCAGTAGTAAAAATATATATGTATCATTTCACCCTGGGGATTCTGATGTTAACATATATAAATGAAAGAAATTGACTCCGGGCCTAAAAATAAATGTAGAATGCAATAATAACTGATAAACTAATAAATATCTATCACCATTATATTTCAAGATTTCCCAAAGATATCTGAAGAGCACTTAATTGTTACCGAGTAATCAATTATTCAATTAACCTTCTTCTCATTGAATATATATTTGATACAACTTTTTGAAGCTTCAGCTTTAAAAGGTTCCTATCGATTGCAAGTTTCAAGGCCATATGGCCTGACTATCGGATTTGTGCTGTCGTGATTGACAGCGGAGGCTTGTAATCACATGCGAATATTTCAGATGGTGTGAGTTTCAGTGATGAGGCTACAATGGTGATGTTCATTTTGCAGATAAATGGATTCATGTGCACACGTTTACATATTACATACACAAAACCTCTGCTTCCTGCGTGGGCTCTGGCAGTCCTGTGCATATACACACACAGGGCCTGCTTCATTTAGTACAGACGTTGACCAAATAACAGGCCCCGCTCCAGACGTGAGCCCACTGTTCCAAAGAGTAACTGCATCATCTCTGAGGCCACCTGGTGATTCAGTGATTCGAATTTTGGAAGTCTTCTATTTAAATAAGATAAGAGACTAGCAATGCTCTCAAATGCAAGAATTAAATTGCATGAAGCTTGGACTTCAAGTGGAAAAAAAAGTCACTTCAATTCAAGGGAAATCTTTTCTGCTCTGTCTTGTCCTATTTTACTTTTCTAGAATCTTCTGAGGCAATCTTAGGTTTGTAAGAGCCTGCCCTGACTACTTCTCCTAATTTAGCCTTTCTCCTGATGAGAGCTGTATGTGTGGGTGAGTGGAACCCAACAGTGGGCACGGTCTTCTTGCGTGACGGGAGTCAGTAGCCGCAACGCGATGTTCAAGAAGTCCTTGGAGTGTGTTGCTGGGGCGAAGGATGGGGCTGGTATAATGGGTTCTGGCCCCATCCCCCGAAGTGTGTGGTCTTATAAACACGATGGCGCAAATGGGTACAAGCTTTCTGGAGGCCAGGGAAGAAATATGGATCAAACAGATACAAAATGTGCATTTCTTTTCACTCAGCAATGCCATTTCTAGGAACCCTAAAGAACATGACCTGACATGTGGGGAAATGTTTCCCAATAAGGATATTCATCGACACATCCTCTAATAATGGGAACTTAGAAAACAAGCTATATGCCCAGGAATGTGGAGAAAATAAGTAAATGAGGTGCCTCCACGTGAAGGAAGGCCATGTAGCCATAAAATTATATAGCAGAGGAATAATTAATGATGTGGATAGATATTGACAGTACTTATAACAGTGAGTGAAATCTATATTTGAAGCATAAACTTTGTAAAAACACATTCTATAGTTATGCATACACACACACAAAAATAAGAGGCTTGGATTTACATTCAGAATTCCCAAGGGTCATTTGCAGGTATTGAGATGATAGGAGGATATTATTCATTCTGTCTTTATGCTTTTCTTTATTTTCCAAATTTGCTATATGTTTTAATAACCAACCCCCAAAGATCTTGAAATTAGCATAGTTTAATAGCTCAGAGCTTAAATTATTTGGTGCATCAAACTTTCTCGAAAATGGTTGGTGATTGCGGGGGCCCTTCCCGAACCCATCTCACACCCAGTCTCAGAGCCTGCCCGCCACCCCTCTCTCCCTACTCCCTGTTTACGGAAGCCACCGTGCTGAGCTGTGGGTGCTGGGATGGGCCCCCCAGAACACAGTTGTAATCAAGATATTAGCAAAGAGTTTCTGTCCTGAAAAATACCACAAACAGGCTCGGTTTGACCTCCTTAATGCACGAGCACTTTAGTAATCTGCGCCTAATGATTTTTTACATTAAGCCCCAGCTTGTGTTGGGCCCTTGTGAGGCGCAGTAATTTAAGAACAGTCATTTTGCACATTCCGATCCCATTATGTTACATTGTTACTGAATAAAGACTGGTATTATGTTGCTCCCATAAAGGGCAGAAGTGGCCTGAATTTTATCTGCTGAACGAATCAATCTGGATTATGTCAGCTGAAAAGAATTGCAGACTCCAGTGTCTCCCGCAGATGGGGGGGTTGGGGGGACAGGGTCTTTTTTTTTTTAATGTATCTGTTCGTTCTGAATACATGAGCTAAGATAATACCTTGTGGTGACTGAAAAGTAGTTTTTCTCTCTTATTTTTCAACGAGGAGTGTACCAATTATCATTTCAACATAACGTATTAGAAGATCAATTGGGAACTGCAAGCCATTTCCCCATGTTAATACTGTGCTGCATTTAAGCTGCCCTGACGGCCTGTCGGAGCTGTGGGAAAAAGACGGAGCAAATAATGAGGAAGGCGCTTAGAAGAAAGGCAGAGGGTGGGGCTTGGCAAGGGATGTGAACAATTCATCAACAACTCAACAAGGATGATGGAAAAAATAAGTCCTCCCTAAAGAAAAAGGGAAAAGTTTTTTCTTTTCCTTTCTTTCTTTCCTTTTTTTTTTTTTTTTTTTTAAGAAATCGTTTCCCCCCGGTGGGCGGGGGAGGGGGGACACATTTAACCCACCTTTGTCCTGCTTCTCCATGAGCTGATTTTAAACTTCCTGAAATCAGCCAGTGCTTCCCTTTGAAATGGATAGTGCACATTTAAACAGTGGGCATTCTTTAGCAATCAGGTTAAGAAAACAGTGTCTAATTTCCTGTCCATTCGTGCAAATTTCTTAGCATGTGGTAGTGTCATTTAATATCTAAGTACAGTAATGCTCTGCTTTGACTTAGGAAAATGCAGACAAATCCTCTGCGTGAAATAATTTGTGTGATCTTTGAACTGACCATGAATAAAATCAAGCTCTTACTCTGCGCCCTTATTTATATGGTAGAGAAACCCTTTGAAACTCAAAACTCTTCAGGATATAGTATATGTATCCAGTAAGTTGCTTAAAATAACATAACTCTGTTGCATTTTATAAGTTCCCCCCCTACACTCCTCCAGCCACCATTATGCAACCCCTTCCAAATATTTACCTTAGAAATGAATAGGCTTTTCTAATATTATTGTGCTCAGAGTTGCTAAATTTCCATTCAGCAGACCTAATTCCGCCATCTGCAAAGTTCTAGATTTTATAATACTTATAAGCTGTTTCTAATCTATTTTTACTGCCTTGTTCTGTCCTGAAATGTCAAAGAGCGCAGAATAGGTCTTGGAATTAACATGACAGTTAAGAAACTTGGCAAGGTTTTACAGCAGATTGTGACATTAACAAAATACAAAGGAGAACAGTGAAATTAACATTAATGTATGCTTGCAGACACTATAAAAATCTATATGTCCATGATCAGGGAATTAAAAAATAGGCATGTTTTTAGGATGATGCTATTAAAGACAGATCTTTACTATGAAAAGAAATTTCCATATGAAAAGGAACTTACTAAAAGTAATGCCGTAATCCCCTCTCTGGAATGAACAACAGGTTTATGGTCCTAGGTCAAGGAGGCATATGGCTGTCTCCGGTTGCCAATTTTTTTTTCCTGGGCTTCTTTAATCTGTGATAAAACTGCTTTGAAAGCACTAATAGCATTTTTTCACAGCTGTGAAAGAGATCATATGATCGATGTACCTAGAAGGGAGATCATTTGTTTAGATTCACAGATTGAAAAAATAAATCACTAAAAGCCCACTTTTAATGTCATGATGGGAAGGTTTCAAACAGTGCTATCTGAAGGAATTCATCCCACTCTCTCTTTCTCTCTCTCTCTCTTTCTGTCTCCGCCTCTCTCTCAGCAGCTGCCAGAATCTGCTGGTCTCGGTTATTCCTTGGTGATTGTAGTTGTGTACATTGTAATAAACCCGACCTTGGGTTGCCGTTCTAGGAACACTGTGTTTTAGGGACACGGAGTCTTGGCGTTTGAATCGTGCTGGGTTGCTTTCTAGAGAACAGGGGGGTGTACAGACTCTGATCATTGGGCCCAGACCCCAGCTCCACTCTTGCTGCCTTGTGATCTCAGGCTAGTTGCCCAACTTCTCTGAGTCTCACATGCCTTATCTAAAACTGGGGAAAATAAAAATACATGCCTTAAAACAGTGTGTGTGTGTGTGTGTGTGTGTGTACTCGATTTAGGCAGTTGTTTTTGTTTTGTTTTATTGAAAGTTGGGAAAACTCAGTGAGAATGGGGTGGTAGGAATAAAATCTGGGCCTTTGAACCTGCTCTGCTCCCTGTGGAGTCAGTGTGACTGCCCTCAAGGATCCCTCTCTGTATAAAAATCTCTGATCCTATGTGTGGTCCTGACACCTCCCACCTGGGAGGGCAGAGCCACCGGCTGCTGGCAACTTCTCATTTAACCACTCCGGGCCTCTGTTTATCTATCTGTAAACAGGGCACAATAATGCCTCCGAGGGGTCTGTGAGGGCAAGAGACTTAATCAATAGGAAACTCTTTGGGTCTAAAAAACCGTATCCAATGGAAAAATAAAAGAAAGTTATAAAAACAGGAAATAGGGGTGCCTGGGTGCCTCGATTGGTTAAGCGTCCGACTCTTGATTTCAGCTCAGGTCAGGATCTCACAGTTTGCAGGACCAAGCCCTGCATCCGGCTCTGGGCTGACAGCGCAGAGCCTGCTTCAGATTCTCTCTCTTTCTCTGCACCTCCCCAGCTTGCAAGTGCACACACTCTCTCTCTCTCTCTCTCTGTTTCTCTCAAAAATAAAATTTAAAAATCCAATAAGCAGTAATGCATTATTTTAATAGCTGTCTTGGCAGATTTTCCTTTTTGTTCTCTGCAGATAGTGACATGGGGGTCAGTGGAGGTGGCTCAGCCGGGTCATGAGAAACAAGGTCCTGTTGGAGAGGAGCACCCTGTCTGCTCATCCACTTCCGCCCGCCTGGGCTTGGAGTTCTCCAGGGGCACCTCCTTGCTGGGACAGGTCTCCTGGAGATCCTGGCTGTTCAAAGGCTGTGTGGCTGGCCCAGGAAGGGACAGCACTGGGTAAACCCTGGGTCTCTCCTGGAAATTCTTTCTTCCGCTGGAAGGTACTTACGTGTCCCTGCCAGGCCTGAGGGATCAAGCCAGGTTCCCTCCAGCTGGATGAGGGCACTTCTGCAAAGGTGGTGGGGAAGTCAGCGGCAGAGTGGAGACGTTTTCACTTGGGGCCAGAGGGCTGAGGGAAACAGGGGTCATTGGCCGGGGACGGAAGACATGCCACAGACGTTCAGGTGCACACGTGCTCACTGAATAACCTTATGCTTGTCTCTGGAAGACACTGTGCCCAGGCCCAGCCCCTCCCAGCAGCAGGTGCAGGCCTGCCTCCCGCTCCACCCTGTCGTCACTAAGGAGGGGCACCTCAGCATCCTTGATGCCCCAGGTGGCTCAGGCCCCTGTTCTTGGGCTCTTGCCCAAGTCAGTGAGTGGATGGACTGGGCATCCTTCTCTTCCTACAGTCCTCTTTCCTGGTCTTCTGGGGCTGCAGGCAGGCTCTGGCTGCTCTTACCTCCTTCCTCCAGCAGATGGCGATCTCTGCACAGCAATGAGACCCACATTTCTGACTAGGCTAAAATCCAAGAACCCAAGTGGCTCTGCTCCCTTTGGGCACTGAACATTCTGAACATTATGGGGGGGGGGGCAGGGGGCTCGATTGGTATTCTAGGACGAGCCCTAGAGGGGGGGAGAGGGGGACACAGAGTCCCCAGGAGCGTATATGTGGGACGAGGGGGTGCTGGGGACATCACTGGTCTGGTCCCCTGCCTTAGAGCTGGGGCCCAGGGACATGTTTTAAGTTTTCCATTGGTTTAAAAAAAAGGCTTGCCCACATTTAAAATCCAGAATATTTATTTCAAAGAGCATCGTTGGGGCACCTGGGTGGCTCAGTCGGTTGAGCGTCCGACTTCGGCTCAGGTCATGATCTCGCGGTTGGTCGGTTTGAGCCCCACGTCGGGCTCTGTGGCGACAGCTCGGAGCCTGGAGCCTGCTTCGGATTCCGTGTCTCCCTCTCTCTCTGCTCCTCCCCCCACTCATGCTCTGTCTCTCTCTCTCCTTCAAAAATGAATAAAAACATTAAATAAATAAATAAATAAATAAATAAATTGGACATCTCTATGTCAAGATCAACTGCTTTAAAATAAATAAGTAAAAATAAAAAAAAAATAGAATAAAAGAGCATCGCAGGCTATCTCTGTAAAAGTGAGAAGTTGTGGTGACACCAGACTCGTCCCCAGGAACACAAGGGGAAGGATACAAGGGGCCTTCTGTCCCTCTGGGCAGTTCACGTGTTCTTGGATCTGCCTGCTTCTTTCCGGCCTGCAGGCTGTCCCGTGAGTCGGGGACCTCACATCAAAACTCTCCTTGTGAACGTTTTGTAAGGTCATTGCAGTGACACCTGTTCATCGGGTATCTTGGCTCCCAACCCCCAGAATTGGGGACCTGCCTCACATTAGCTTGTTTATACCTTGGGACAGGTGTCAGTACCCCCATTTCGTGGCAGGGGAAACTGAGGTTCGGAGGAGTCTACCAGCAGCAGAGCAGGAACCTGTGTGCAGGCCTGCCTGTGTAGAAAGGCCGGCTCACGGCACAGCCTGGCGGCCAGGCGTAGGGGTGCGGCTGGGCTGTGTGGATCCCCTCCTACCCGGAGGGGCTCTCCCCCTGGCTTTCGTGCCGAAGCTGTCTGCCTGCTCAGCTGGGTGGTTCGGAGACCTCAGATGACAAAGCTCCCCCATAGGCCTGGATTCAAGGTTAATGGGAGTAACTGACAAAGACTGTGTATAAAACGATGAGAGAAGACTAGCTTTTAGCTAGTTTTTGGTTTTGTTTTAAACAACAAGAAATGAGGTAATCTCACATTTTCAGGTTCCCAAGCTAGATGAATACCTACGTGCTCTGAAGCCCTGGGGAATGTCAGGTTGTCCTAGAATCAGAGTGGTACTCGAACACCGGCGGCCCAGGCATTATGTCCACAGTCATAGTACAGAAGAACACTGGGCCAGTAGATAACTTACTCTCTACTGCTGTAGCTCCTAGCATCCTACGATGTGCTAAGATCTATGCCATGGGCCTCGCATACATTAGTTTATTTTATGCCCAAACCCTGTGGAGAATGAGTTATTATTATTCTCGTTTCACAACTGGGGACATGAAGGCTCAGAGAGGTTAAGTAAGTGGTCTAAGATCACACAGCTGGTAATCAGTAGAGTCAGATTTGAAACCGGCTCCACAGGGCACCATCCTTTCAAGGCATCTCATTTAAACAGGCACATAATTCGCCTCTGAAGTGACGGCAGTGCCCTTTAGAAGTGCTAAATGCCCTAGCTGTCTGGATTCCTCTTGGATGTTAAACATAATATTAGAAAAAAAAAATCAGTTTAATTCTTGGGTTCACGGTGATGGTCTTGGCCACGTTTTCTCTCTCTCCAGGAAAAACGTTTTTGTAAAATTGGAACGTTTGCCCTAGAGATTCTCCCCCATGCTTTGCGGGATCCCCTAGAGTGACAGTTCCTGACCTTGAATGGAGATCTGAGTAGCTCGCCTGGGGGAAGGGAGGCTTGATTTTCCTTTAGCCTACAGATGGTTCCTGTATCCCTGGATGAATCGTGCATCCCTTCTAGACTTTTCTCCCCAATGTGCTGCATACCCCGGGCCCCGACCAGGCTATAGTCACTTCTTGGTGTATGTGGGTGTGGGGGCCCCTCCGGAGGAAGCCCTGGGATCCAGTGGGGGAGTCATTGCAGCCCTGGAGGGCTCTGAGGAAAAGCCCTTGGCAGCCAGGCCCCCGTCAGGAAGGGCCAGCTCAAGTTCCTTGCATTAGGGTTCACATGAACCCGTGTTGGGGCCTGGAGGCTGGTTCCAGCCTCTGCCCTGCGCCTTCCTGCTGATGGTGTTCATAGGTCATGTGTGTGTCCCTTGTAAGTGGAATCACACCTCCTGGCCGCGGGAGGGAGCAGCGCGGGAGGACCCCGGCTCCTCACCAGTGAGAAAGCCCTTAACTTCTATTGTCAGGGGGGCCTGCCAGCATGCCCACCAATCCTACCTCCTCCAACTTAGCTCACCTTGAGGGCCTCCTGCGTGCCTGTGCCTTGCCAGTGCAAAGTGCAAGGCATCTGTGGAGCGTCCATTTAATTAAGGAAAGGATCCCACAGCCTTAATTCCAAAAGGTGCCAGGCCAGGCTCAGAAGGGCAGAGTTGCCGAGGAGCAGGGTCTGGACCCCCTCCAGCTCAGGGGCTGTGGGCTCTGGGTGGGCGTTGGGAGCAGGTGGTGTGGGGGCCCCTTTATAGGCGCAGGACGGCATTCCCATGGCATTCCATGCCCTCGGTTTATCAGTGTGGCAGGCTCGAGGCTTCTCAGAAGGCAGCTAGATGGTTCCTGGGATGAGGGTAGACACACAGCAGGAGCAGTGCCCAGAATAATGCGACAGTGAGGTGATGCCCAAGCCGGCAGAGGCTTTCTATCTACTTCCAGAGAGGAAATGACGCGACCAGCAATTATGGGAAGTGCCTTCTGTCTGGTGGGTCCCCCCATTTCTGCTCCTCACTCAGTCTCCCAAACTGGGCGTCCAGCAGGCTGAGCTGCGTAGATGTGTTCTGAGGACCCCGGGAGACTGCGGACGACTGAGAGCCGGTTGCCCGCGGTCCGCGATCGGCATCCCCGAGGACTCAGCCTTAGTGGCCAGACTGACTGAAGAAAGAAAGGACAGGCCCCTAGAGAGTCTGGGGTCTGGAGGCACTTGCCAGTGCAGGCAGGTGGGGGGAGGGGAGCCTAGGAGTTCCCCAAGCTGAGATGCTGGAGCGCTGGGAATCCGAGGTGGCCACAAGGGGGCACCCGAGACCCGCAGAAGGCCCAGGCTCCCTTTATAAAATGTGGAAGGTGAGGAGGTTGGGGGGGTGGGGGGCGGGGGAGTAGGTGGCTTCAACTGACAAATGTCCCAGTTCACTATTACTGGGGATCTGGGAGAGCATGCAGGTGTAAAATTGCTCTACTCCTGAGAAAAATTAAAGGAGAAAAGGCCTCAGGTGAACCCCTTGGTTCGATTATGGATTCATTGAGACAACATGCACTTATGGAGCATCTCCTGTGTGCAAAGCTGAACAGTACAATTGGGGTACAATGGAGTCGCTCCTTCCTCTCCGAGGGGCAGGAGGTGGAAAGAGCTGGGCCCAGACTCACGCCCAAACTGTCCTGCCCTCGCCTGGGCCCTGGCTTGGATGGCGTGCCCTTGGGGTGGGAGCCCGCCCACAGTTGGCATCCCTGTAGGTTCCAGTGTCTCCCTAGGTGGAGGGCGGAGGGGTCATCGGGACCGGTGTGAGGCCGGGTAGGGGGGAGGTTCATGCACGCTCCGGGGTCAGGTTGCTAGGTTCATCCACAGTGGGAAGAGCTACTACAGTCCTTGGGCCTCAGTATTCTGTCTGTAAAACTGGCCGATTCGCATGCCTTGTTCCAGCGGAGGTAGGCATGTGGCTCTTGCCCAGGTGCCTGCACACAGCAAGCCCTTCTCAGCCTAGGCTGCCACGGCTGTGTCAGCATCGTCGTGGTTCTGGGCCCCGCCGGAGAGATTGGGCAGGTTCTGAGAGAGCGGCAGTGGCCAGTGTGCTGTTCACGGTGCGGTCAGAGCGAGCCTTGTTGGGAGCATCTTGTGAGAACGTGTCATAGGGACCATTGCCTTCCTTCCCCGGGGGACCTTTCTGGAGTGGCCCCCGGTTCAGGCCCTGAGGGTGGGAGCCATTCTGGGACCAGTGCCACGAGCACGGAGCATAAGGAGGCAGCGTCAGCCTGTCAGCCTGTTTACTCACTGACTCAACACTTACACATGCCAGGCCCACGACAGGCCCGCGACAGGCCCTGGGGAAACAAGGACGGGCGAATCATATTCCTGTCCACGCGGAGGTGGCCGTGGTGTGGGCCCTGTGAGCCTGTGGGAGACGTGCTCTCAGGCTCTGCCCCGATGACATGCATTCTCGGGCCTGAGACTGGGGAAAGGGTGAAGGAGAGTTCCTGAAGGAAGTGGCCGGTCTGAATCCCGGAGAAATCGGCAGGGTGACGGTGACGGAGGTGAGGGCTTCACGGCTGAGGGAGTGGCATGCAGTGATCCAGGAGAAAGGCTGGCACAGCCAGAGGGCTCGAAGCTGTGTCCTAGAGCTGATGCATGAGGGCATTTTAGTAGGTGGAGGCATGCATGAGGGAGATGGCTGGGGAGAGAAGGAGGCCAGGTCACAGAGGCCTTGCCAGCCCAAGGAGGAGATGAGGTCGGCTTTGTCCAAGTGGCTCTGGCTTGCAGAGCATGGGGCAAGGACAACTGGGGGAGCAGGAAAGGGGGGCAGGCACTGAGACTGTAGGAGGCGTCTCCTCAGTGACCCGAGGTAAGGAGGAAGTGGGCGGTGTGCAGTGATGTCAGGGTTCACGAGGTGAGAGGAATAAACAGATACTCAAGTAGGCATTTGCCACAAGTACGAACAGCTGAGAACATCCGGCCAGGTCAGGTGCAGTGGGAAGGACCGCTGGGAGGTCCGACAGGCTGGGGAACAGGGCCGCCCTCCAGGCATCCATACAGCCTTCCCAGAACCTGCCCTCAACCTTTCCTGTCGGCTGGATTCCGAGGAGTGAGGTCGACACGCAGGGACCCCCCCGTTGCGGCCAAGGCCACACCACCCACTAGAGCTGTCCAAGGTCTTCACCTGGATCAAGAATATTTTATCAATGCAAGGTCAATTACATGGCCAGGGAAACCGAATGTAGACAGAGGAAGTCGCTTCTCTCTATGCTACAATTCAGAACTTCTGACCAGTGACCAGCTGAAGGCGGCCTCCTCCTTTAGAGGCACCCGTATGTCGGCAGAGGTCATGACTACCCTGACAATGTACAGACTCATGTTACTGTGCCTGGGCTCCCCAAGCTGTAGCCCCAAATGTAATATTTTATACAATAATACATGCGTGTGGAATAGTGCAATTAACTACATAAACCAGATGCTAAATTTCGACGGCTGGTCATCACGTTATATTTAGGATATTATTTCTATGAAAAAGAGCATTTTCAGATCCATGTAGAAAACAGGGTCAAAGCTGAGAGATACAGGCTTTCCCCAAACTCCCCATAATGATATTTTACTCTGGGCTCGGAGTTTCGAATTTGAGGATCTGTGAGAAAGGGCCCTGGGGATTCATGAGAAGCTCTGGTTAAAAACAAGAAGCAGGCAAGCAAGCAAGCAAATGAACAAAACCCACTACCATTTATTACTACTTCTGTGACCTGGGCCTTTGCTTGGATTTTTGCAGAATCAGACTTGAGACGCAGGTTGTTTTCTCAGGAGATCCCAGGAAGCATGGGGCGGGGTGGGGGCATGAGACAGGACAGAGAGGAGCCAAGACAGGTGAATTGCAGAGCAGGGTACCGCTGTGGGAAATGGGGTCTCGGTCCTGCTGGGGAGCCACCAAAGGCCCCTGTGGGGCATGTCCCAGGGCTGTCCGATGAGGCCTAAGGAAGCTGGCATATTTAGGAACCGATTTCATCCTGCTCGGTTGGAGCACCTCAATCCAATGTGATCCCGTGGCTGGGGAGACCTCAGAGACCATGCAAACTTTGCGCATGTGTGCAGTCAGCTTGGGCGGCCCCCCGTTTCTGGACACACGGCAACGTGACCTCTGGAGTCTCAGTTTCCTCGTCTGCAAAGCCAGCATTTCCTGTCCTCCCCGGACCCTTCCAGGACGATGTGTGTGACACGATGCTAGACGGGACCGGAAGCTGAGCTCAGGGCTGGCATTTTGGAAACACCACATGACACCACTTTGCTGGGAGGTCTTCCTCTTGGACCCGAGTCCTCCCCTTTCAGGTCATTTTCAAATCGCGGTCCTCCCCTTTTTGGAACAATCTCTGATGCCCCACACTGGGGGCCTGAACACATCCACAACATCATGTTCGTATCCCAGAAGCTGACTTATTTTACTCTGCTGCGCTGGGCCTGCCAGAGGGCCGGACGCGTCTGCCCCCAACATAACGCCACTGCCCCTGCTTCCCCGGGCAAGTCCCAAATCAAAGGGCTGGCGAAGTAGATTCTTCAGCCAGCCTCTTCAACCCTTTCCTTCTCGTGGCATCTCAGCCAAGGCGCTGTGCCCTCCTCCTGCTTCGGGGAGAGCAGCCCATCCTTACTTACCCTCACTCGGGGCCCCCACTCTGACAAGCGTTGCTCCCAATTTCAGGGTCCCCGCGTTTATGGCTAAAATATTACCGATGACCGCCACGCAGCCCCTTTCTCCTACGTTGTCATTTTATGTTAATTGAATGCTCGTGTTAATCTAATAGAGTTTAGATTTATGTTGGGTTCTGTAACGCGTCATATTTTAATCAATACACATTCCAACGTTTAGATGGACAGATGGGAAAACCCGCTTCATCTCTGCACTTGGGTTCCATCAGCTGTCAATAATTCCTAATTTGAATCCTTCAGACAGCAGATTTATGGGGTTGAGTACGTTGCATTCATCACAGAAATTAACTTTTGGGGGAAATGATGTGAAAGGTCACAACACAACATCTCGGAGAGGCAGATATTGTGTTTCAGAGATGAAGCGCTCTGAAATATTTGTCCCGGAGCTGCGGCTGGCAGGGTGGCAGCAGGAGGTTTGACAGGGGGTCGGGGTGTGGACCACCCTCAGACGTGGCGCTCCTCATAGCAAAAGGCGTCTCTTGGTCCAGGGAGGTCCCTTGGAGTAGTGCCAGTGTGGCTCTGGGCGTCGCTGTCCCAGGAGCCCTGTGGTGGTGGTGGTGGTGGGCGGGGGGAGGTATTGACTTTCAGTCCATTGGCCCGAGCATGACTGTTGCCGGAAAAGCGTCAGCAAAAGCCTCAGGGAAATATTAGTGCTCGAAGATGGCAGCCGTTGGCATTTCGACATGAGGGACGGGGCACAGGGGGACAGGGCAGGCACTCTCAGAGATGGTCCCAGTAGCTATACTCAGAGCCCCGGAGGGCAACGATCCCTGGCTGTTTGAGCACACCGCAGTGGGCACCAGGATGGGCCCCACTGCCCACCTTCCTGTTTTGCCAAACCCTTCCCTGCTCAGAAACTGTAGTGGCCGAAGGTGGCTGGGAGGCTATGCTTTTCAGGGCTCCCCAAGAGACACAGATAACAGTCCAAAGCTTCATGGGGCTCAGTTCTCTTCCGATTTTATGGCTTTAAATCCTGTAGCTATCCAAAGGGCATTGCCTATTGATATTGGAATCTTTCCTCCCACCTCTGGGGAACCGGTTATGTCTCTGAGATTCCGGGTGCCATTAGACACCTGCGTAGAGAACCGTGTCAGAATTAGCAGTAGCTCATCTTCATTTCTGCCGTGTAGATAGGCAAATGGATTCGCCCTTGAGTTTGCTAACTCCAGCATTTGTGGTGCAATGCGCCCGGAGTCCCCACCGATGTTCCCACAGCAGGTTTCTATTGCCTGGTGGCCAATGAGAGAAAGCCATGCAGAGGGACATCTGGTAGACCGAGGTAGAGCCAGGCACCTTCCTGTCAGTGTTCTCGGCTTGAGGCTTCTGTTTGTTGCCACTTTGTTTTCAGAGGCGAAGGCAGCGAGTGCCCACTTGGTGCCCAGAGGAAGGATGGAGCATTGGTTGACTTCCCTGATCTAGCTATTTTGCACCCAGAAGAGGTGCATTCGGGCCCGTCGAGATAGAAGCTGTCTGTGAGCTTCTCCCAGGAAGTGGGTGCTCAGTCGTGTGTTCTACCACAAATATACACGTGCATTGAAACTTCAGACGCTGAGAAATTTGCAATACTTGGGGTCTTTGGAGTTAGTGCATTCTGGGTGTTCACAGGAAATGATTTCCTTGTCTGTCCTGCGCTTCAATATGAATGTGAGCCCTTGAGCGGAAGACCTTTCGCGTGCCGAATGGGATGGCACGGCGGTGTGTGCATTTGTAAATAAAGTGGCTTTTGCTCTGCAAGTTCACTCGCTGCACTCTGTGCCGAGAAGTCATGTGCCCACCAGGAGAGCGGACCCCTTCCATCCCCAGCGTTATTTGGGAACATATCTGTATTTGCAAAAATCCATTATAACCCCATTGTTGTTGGAGATGCAGTTAATAAATGAAGGTAGCACAAAATATGATTTTAAATCAGTTTAATAAAATTATTCAAGTAGATTTTAAATCATTTTTACAGTTGATTTAACATTTGTGACTGGTTTATAGATTATGATATAGGATGGTGTTTGCATCTTTGCAATTTTATTCCAATTTAGAAACAGTACAAATATTAATTTTTGCTTCAATAATGGAGCCTTTGAGAATTAAGCTTGTCTTTTCTCAACACATATTTTATGAAAATGATTTTAATATGATTTTTAATATATTTTTGAGGAACTTCTTGCAGGGAAACCCTTTTCACAAGGACTTACATGGAAGTGTCTTCTCAAAAGTTTCTTTTGAGGTGAAGGTAAACCAGCAGTTTCTAGGGAACAGGGTTTGTTGGTGGGATCAATGACCTGATGCTTTTTCTAGGATCGAAGAAAGTTCTGAAGCTTCTAGAAATGGTTTCTTAAGTATTATGAGCCCAAATCAAAGTCAACTCTGATTTGGGCCCGGTGGGTTGCGGTGATCATTCGAGGCAGGTTGAGGCTGGATCTATGGGGAGACCAGACAGCTGGTGGGCACTTAGGGGGAGTTTGGGCTTCACGGGCCCACCTTCTGTCTGTATGGCTACCCAGGCTATCTAAGGATCTACTTCTCACAACAGACGAGGGCGAGGACGTGGAGAAACGGGAACCCTCTTGCCCTGTTGGTGGGAAGGCAAACTGGGGCAGCCGCTCTGGAAAACAGTGTGGAGGTTCCTCAGAAAATTAAAAATGGAATGATCCCATGACCCAGCAATAGCCCTGCTAGGAATTCGTCCAAAGGATGCAGGAGTGCAGATGCATGGGGCACATGAACCGCAATGTTCATAGCAGTGCTATCAGCAATGGCCAAATTATGGGAAGAGCCCAAATGTACATCAGTTGATGAATGGATAGAGACGCTGTTCGTATATACAATGGAATACTACTTGGCAATGAGAAAGAGTGAAATCCTGCCGTTTGCCACAACGTGGATGGAACTGGAGAGTGTCATGCTAAGGGAAATAAGTCAGGCAGAGAAAGATATCGTATGTTTTCACTCATATGTGGGATTTGAGAAACTTAGCAGAAGACCATGGGGGAAGGGAAGGAGAAATAAGTTACAGAGAGGGAGGCTCTTAAACCATTAAGAGACTCTAACATACAGAAAACAAACTGAGGGTTGATGGGGGGAGGGGCGAGGGAGAGGGGAAAACGGGTGATGGGCCTTGAGGAGGGCACTCCTTGGGATGAGCGCTGGGTGTTGCATGGAAGCGATGAATCATGGGAGTCCACTCCCGAAGCCAAGAGCACACTGTATACACTGTATGTTAGCTAACTTGATAATAAATGATTTAAAAAAATAAATAAATAAAATAAAGTGCCTCGCTCTGCAAAACAAAGACAAAAAGAAAGAAAAAGCCCCCTAAGAACTCCGGCACATAGCCGAGACCCAAGCTAGGGTGCTGCACGTGGCCACCCTTTCTGGTGTGGGGGGATTTGTTGAGATCTGCCTGGGCCACCCTGTGCAGGAAAGCCAAGGGCCCTGGAAAGGAATGAGGCCTCCATGTTCGCTCCCAGGAACGGGGTGCTCTGACAGGCACAGGGGTCACCCTGGATCACCAGCGTCCCTTCCCTGGGAGCGGACGAGGCAGTGAGTAGACTCCTCCTGGACATGGCAGAGAGCATCAAAAGCTTCAGCGTCCAATGGGAGTTTATATTTCAGAAAGGAGATGTGTCCAGAGGGCTGGAGGTGAGAAAATCAGACTGTGAGGCCGTGAGCGGAGCCTCTGGAAATAATCCACAATTGCGAAGAGAAGCAGGGGCAATGTGTGTTCAGGGGCCCGTGGGAAGCGCCGTAAGGATCCACGGCTTTCTTCCCCAGAAGGCTGGACCAGGTTATGGTAATCAGCGAGAAGTGCTCAGGACACAGGGGCAGGGCCAGCACGGGGGCTCAGGGACCCTGGCAGGGGTTCATGACCTGCAAGGTCTCCCTTCCAAGGCCTCCCTCATGACATGGGCCAGAGGCCGGCAGAGCTAAGGAAAGGTGGTCCAGCCCCTGACTCTGGCACTACACGGAGATGCACACAAGGCTGAGCCCCCGGGCCCCAGCTGGCCCATTGCACATGGCGTCACCTCCCGGGAACTGGCCACCGGTCCCAGCCGAGTGTTCAGCTCATAGCACTGGTGACAGCATGGTGGCAACTTGAGACAAGAGGAAGCCCAGGCTTTTTGGACTTCAAGTCCCAGGCCCAGCTGCAACCCCCAGCCTCGGGACCAGGCAGGGCGATGCCCGTGCAAAGGGCTGCCCAGCCCCTTCTCCAACCAGGTGGATCTTCTGCTCGGGAGGTTGGGAGACACTGGGCAAAGGGAGTGAACTTCCAACGTCAGAGTCTCTGGTGGGCACAGCTGGGTCTTGGGCAGCCTGCACTACAGGAGATTCTCCTGGGTTCCTGGGGACTTCTTGGCCTCCCCCAAAACCCAACCCCCCGCCCCGCAACCCATACCTTTACTGCTTAGGGGTTTTGTTTTGTTTTTGTTTTTGTTTTTTTTTGCTTTCTGCCCTCCAGCAATCTGTCAATTAAATCTTCAGTCAGAAATAAAGGGAGGAGCATTTTACGGATCTTGACAAATCCCAGGAAACAGCCGGAATCCCCGCAGCCCTCTTCAGCACAGAACCGGCCGGGGTAGCAGCGGCTTCTCTGGTGGCAAGAGGTGATTCATCCTTCCACGCAGAAGAGGGGGTGGCGTGGATGCCGAGCCCCGAGTCCTGGTGCCACACAGCTGTGCGGGCTGGGTCAATAAAGGCTCAGGATTCCCTTTATCCGGACACCGGCGTGATTTTTTATTTTTGAAAGTTAATCCATCCATGAGGTGGATCATCGATAGCTCCTTCCCCTTAACCACTGTTCCACAATAATGTCTGAACGGAGGGCAGTTTCAGTGCCCACAGCTAGATTATGGAGGCGAGGCCCAGGGCAGCTGTTGGTACCGGGACCAAAGCCCGCAAAGTCACCCATGAGTGCCTGGGGGTGCTGAGGACTGTGTGACCCACCCCAAAAGCTGCCCCCGGGACCTCTTGGGTGCATCCTTCCTGCAAAGAGGAGGTTGCCTGGGGTGTTGAGGACAAGCCCTTGGTGTGGGACAGAAGGGAAGGGACAGGTGGGGGAATGGCCGCGGACCAGGGCGGTGGCTCAGGCGCCCCCTCCATGGTGGCTCAGTAGGAAGGTTACGGGCAGGTACGTACTGGCTCCCAGCAGTCTGCAGACTCGGTCAGCTCGGCCCCTACAGAGCCTCTGCAAGCTTGGAATTGGTAGTTAACATTTAAAAGTCAAGGGATTTCACATAAAAATCTGCATTTCTGGCTCCTCGGGAAAATTCAGAAGACTTGCAACCTTTGGCCTGTTTTTCTACCAAGGTAGCGGTGAGCCCTGAGCTGGGCAGCTGCTGTCCCTTCGGACGGCGCTGGGGTCTCAGCAGTCCCCAGTCCCCCACCCTCCCGGCCCATGTCAGGAGCTGGAGTTGCTTGGTGGACAGGCGAACAGATTTCCGGCCACCGGTTTATCTGGGCTTGGTTGGCCCGGCGCCCCTGTCTCCGATGAACATTCTGGCAAAGGCCACGGGTGCTGGGAGGAGGCAGAAAGGGGCAGGGGCACAGAACAAGGTGGATGGCATGGCCGGAGTGGGGTCAGAGACACTGGCAGGTCTGGGAGGCCAGACAGGACAATCTTGGTGCCCCTGCCATAGCCAGAGAGGGAGAGGCAGGGATCCACCCACAGACTGCCCTCCCCCATCTGACCATCGTTGTGGGATACCTGCCAGGTGAGCTGCCCGCCCCACCCCAAGCACCCCTCCCCCAAACATGTCCATTTCCCAAGTTCTGCAACTCCTCCGAACCCCAGGGGAAAGCTTGCTTGCTCTGGGATCCTTCGAGGATATGCAAATTCTACTTTCGGGACGGATACCCACAGAGTGGTCGGCAGGGTCACTCCTCAGTGTCTGGGGGTGAAGGAACCTGGAAGGGTCTTGATCTTTCTTCCAGGCTTCAGACAGACCTGTTCAAGGTACAGACATGCAAGTATGAATAACAGGCATGAGTGCGACTCGGTGGAGGGAGCATGGGAGGAGCGCCCGTATGCTGAGGAGCATCTGAGAGGGCTTCCTGGAGGAGGGAGCATCCGGGCTGGCAAGGTGGGGGCATCCCTAGTAGGAACCACAATGGCAGAGAGAGCCCTTGGCGCAAAGCACCGGAAGTCCTTCCTTCCCTGCTTTCGCTGGAACGCTAGCCTGGAAGCTCCCTGGGGCCAAGGGGCCCTTCCTCCCAGCTCTCGGGGCAACACCCCTCCCAGCCTACCAGCCCGGCAGATAGGGTAGCACTGCATTCTTTCTTTTCTCCTTTCTGGCCTATTGTCATAATTTGGATTCCAGAAAGCCAGCCTGCAGCCTGGTTTACGAGGCGGGAGACGGCTGCAAACCAGCCTCATTTGACGGGTCCTAATTACTGAGAAACAGCAGTGGCTCCATTCCTTGGTCCGTTTCCACACTCTGGTCTCTGGGTACCCCCCCCCCCACCCCATGGCATCTCAGCCTGTGAGAGAGAACAGCACCTCCGGAGTCCGTGAAGGTGTCAGCCCAGCCAACGTGGGATGCAACAGACGCTAATTGTGTCCCCAAGGAGGTTCCCTGAAGTTGGGGTCACTCCACTGTGTCTTTCCTAAGTGATTTGTGCATAATCGACGGTGCAAAAGGGAAGGAAGAAGGCAGGGCAGCCTCAGCAGGGCGGGAAGGGAGGGAGAGGAAAAGAGGACTTTACCTTGGGGAGGGAACACAGGGAGGGGCTTGAGGGCCACCTGCGCAGAAAAGCTACCTCTTCAAGTCCCTAACCCTTAATCTGTTGAGTCTCAATCCCAGATCTTAAGCCCCCCAAGTTTGGGGTTTGCACACAACTGTCCCCAGTTGCCCCCAACATAAACCCACTGTGTGCTGAGGACGCACGCACAGGTGTGCATTTCCCTAAGGCGGGAGGGATAAATTAAGAAGAATACGAGATGTACTATTGGAATTGATTTCTCTCCCAAAATATACATCCGTGCTGGTTGTGCGTGCACACAGGGTACAGTATAATTCACACAGGCGCGCACAAGCAGCCGCATCTAGATTCTTGGTAAACGACCAGCTCTCAGAAGAAGCTGGCAGAGGGATCCAATTCAGACATGACACCCATCTCTTTGGAACGACGCCTTCCCCACCCCCATCCCCAGGGCGAACGTTGCCAATTGGGCATAACATTAAGTAACACTGGCGGGGGGCACCTGGGGTCCTTCCTGACCCTGCTTCTGGAGTCTGCTAAGGTGGTGTCGTTTCTTCCTTGTTCCCCCCTCCGCCTCAGAGAGGAAGAATGGCCTGGGGAGTGGGGCGGTGGGTGGCACCCTCTTTCCCTGGCCGCCGCCCCCCGGGCAGCACCTCCAGCCCCCGAGGTGCCCTCTCCCCTGGAGCTGAAAGAATCACCTGTCTCAATTTGGCACTAACACCCTCCTGAATGCCATGAGAAACTGGTGACCTTCACTCTGGTCTCCATGACGACAAGATGGTATATGTTTAATTAGTTCAGGCTTATTTTAGGACCAATTTTCTTTTATTTTAGGGCAATGCGAGCTATGATAACTGTAAGCATGTTTACGAGGCGCGCGAGGCTTAGCTGAAATGTGCCAACAATTCTAGTCAAACAGATGGTGACCCCTGATTCAACTTGCCCTCTCATTCAATTATTCAGCTGTATTTAATTTTCCTCCCGGTGACTCACATGCCATGCCACCGTGTGTCCTCTAGGTGGCACAAGAGACCACCTTTAAGGCTGCAATAAAAGGTTGAAAGCCAGGTCTCGGGGAATTTTCGCAGCCGGGCCTTGGCTGCAGGAGAGGATAATGAATTTCAGCACTGGAACAATAGTTTCTGCCTAATATCAAATGATGTGAAAGGGTGGAGAAGAATTGGGTCAAATTGTATGTGATTTGGCCACAAGCTCTAAGTAATCTCCATTCTAATAAGAAATTTGAAAGACCTTCCAGGCTTAATATCCTCCCAAATAATTTGTTGGAGTTCAAGGAGTATTACAGTGTTAGAGCCGTTTTTTGTTTTTTTTTTTTTTTGTTTTTTTTTTTTTAATAATTGTGGAAATGTTCTGTTTTCGTTTTGAAAACCGCTGCTATTTAATTTCTAGTGGCTGCCAGCTCACCTAGTCTGGGACTAGGAGGCCAAGCGAAGTGGGCTTTCTGCTCATTTCCTCTCCATGTTTCCCACCTGCCTTTCATCCTGTCAATACTTAGCACTGAGAGTTGAGAGCCGAAAGTCCCTGGAAAGGGGAAAGGAATTACTCTGCTAACTATCTTTTCAGCGACGAGATCTTTCTAATGAAGGAACCAGAGAAGCAGGTGGTCGCAACCCATGATCATCACAGACTGGGGGTGAATTTTCCAGAACCTTGGGAAGACGACAAAAAAATCCACTCCGTTGTCGCCTGCCCCATTGCAACCCAGCCCCCACTCCTTCAACAGGAGAGAGGGCATCTTGGACACATCCAACTAAGATTTCCTGTCAATGGACACAGCGTGGTTAGTTAGAGCCATGTGATATCTACATCTTTATTCATACCTCACTCAAGTGCAGAGTTCATACCTTTACCACTGCTGGGTTTTGTTTTTTTGTTTTTTTTTTTTGGATACATTAAGAAAACCTTGTAGCATATTACATATCTATTTTTCCCCTAAGAATATCTCCCTTTAGAAATCCTCTTGAAACCTTGTATATCTTCCCCGTCCTGCATTTGATCAGACCACAAATAAAGGCACCTTGGGTTGAACCAAAGCAAGCTTGATCCGCATGTACGTGAAAGTATTGATGAACAGACCGCTTCCAAAGACAATAAATCGAATTTCCATGGCTTAACAGAGCAGGTTTTGGTAAATATGTTCGTTCCACCTGAAAATGCTCGATTCTCATTTCTGCTTAAGGGCAAAATCATGGCGATGGAGAGGTTAAAGCCATGTGCACGAACTGTATTCCTGGAACTTCCTTTTTAAAGGCTTGGCTTTGACTTGCTTTCGTGCTTTATTTTATCCAGCCACGGCTTGGTTCAGTCGTTTCAAATTAAAGGGTCTGCATGTAAACTAGGAAATCTTTAGTTCGGGCGAGGGAGAGGGCTGTTGCGCTTCGCGGGATGACCTCATAGGAGCTGATTGATGTGGTGGGAGAGCCGTGTGCAGCGGCCGAGACCTGACCTCACTGACCAGCAAAGCGGCCCTCACTGAGCCTGGGAGGGCAGGCATGGTTGCACCCTATATACGTCTGGGACTCTCAGCCTGGCCCCTCCTGGGGCCAGTTATGGTTTTGGTGCAGCTTCCAGGGGGTTAAGGTTGGGTAGGGCGGGTGTCCATTACGGCTACTCAGGCCACACAAATTGACTTTATTTACCACCTTTGCCGTCTGATTAGCCTCCCAGGTTGGACTCAACACCTCCTTTGTCTTCCCAGAGCCCTCTTATCCGTGGCAACCTTAGATCACATTGTGGAGGAGCTTTGCCAGTTCTGCAGAAAGAATTGGGTAAAACACCAAAGACCAATGAGTACATCCGGTCTGACGCCCAAGGTCACTGGGCTCCTGGCTGTGCGGGTGGGCACCACGTCCTGGTTTCCCATGCTTTGCCCATCTGCCCCAGGGATGAAATGACAGTGAGATGGGTGCTTTGGAACTGGCCTCTTGGTAACACCATCCCCTGGCCTCACTGTAGCCCCATCTGAGCCGTTGAAGATGCCAGCTGGGCAGAGAAGCCCCGGACATCCGGGGGCTCTTCCGACTGAGGAGTGTTTTCATTTGTGCGTGTGGCATGTGTGCATACACGCTCACATCCACGGGACCCCCCCCCCCCCCCCCCCCGCCGCTGCTTTGTAGGGAAATCAAACTCTAGGATCCCCATTCGGGATGGTGCTTTGCAAGCAGGAACTTGCAGCCACCTAGAGACTTCCTCAAGGTGGAGAGGGAGGGTGGCCAGGAGCGGGGAGGAGGCAGGGAACACAGGCAGGAGTCAAGTTAGGATCTGAAGAAATAAACGCAGGAACGATCATGGCTGCCCCGGACCTCCAGCCTCAATCTGGGATTTGTGCATATGACATAATCAGTCACCACAGTATTGTACAGTCAAGAAATGGCTCTGTGGAAATGCAGCAAAGGGACTAGGACGCGGGGATGCCGCCCCAGCCCCACAGCCCTCAACCTCCATCGCCGGCTGGGGCCCCCCCCAGTCACACCCGCCACCTGCCCCAAGGCCCTGCCATTTTGCTGAGTTCCCAAGTTCCTCCGCCGCCTGGAACATCATTTGTTTTTCTTTGTTCGGAAGACACGCTACATGAGCATTTGCGTGAGGCCATCTGTATCTCTACAAAGAAATAATGGGGCGGGGTGGGGATCGTGCGGGCATTCGAGACCCTCGCCGGTGGGTAGGGCGCGGCGGGGCGAGGGCCAGAGAAAGTTGCTCCTTGCTGGGATTCGCGGTGGTCCACGGAGGGGCCTGCAAACTTCCCTCCTGGTTCGCTCTGCCATTTCCCCAGCTTCTGCATTTCCTCCTGCCTGTTCCTCCCCTCCTCACTGACTCCCTGGCAGACTGCTGCCAAGATCATTTCGGGAGGGAGTGGGAGCTGTCTCCAGCAGCCCATTCTGCAGCCACGAGCCACCTCCCCCCCAACTCCCAGGAAACCCGCCCCCCCGCCTTATTTTATTTTATTATTTTTTTTTTTTTTTGGAAAGTGCCAACTCTTTTATTTTCCTGAAGGTGGCAGTGAAAGAAAAAAAATGACTCCCTTTGAAGATTTCGGAATTTTATTACAAAACAGATGGAGCAGCGAGCATCCCCGTTGTCCCCGTGTGCCCAGGAGCGCTGACAATGGAAGCCACGGCCCCGCAAAGTGGTGTCCGCCTGGGGCCGGCGGCCTCACCGGGCAGCGGGGCACCGTCGCGCACCGGCCCGGCGCTGAGTGACCGGCGACTCGGCCAGCCTCCTCCTTCTCCCCTCCTAGTCCCTCACCAAGATAATTGAGGATCATAATGCTGGGGAAGGAGCGCAGCGGCTCCCGCGGGCTGTCTGTCAGGTATCTGCTCGTGTCTTCATATCATCCGTCAGCATTGAGCGCCTCTGTCATCTCTCCTCAGCCTTCAGCGTCGCGCTCTCTCATCGTGTTCATTATCTCGGCTCAGACCGGCCCTCCCCCCGCTCCCCCCGTCCAGTAAATGCATCTTTGTGCAACTCTCAGTCTCCGATTATGAATCGATGATCATGTGGTATAAGAGAGATAGATGGCTTTTAGTTCCATCTTGTCTCCCCTAATTGTAAAATATTAGTTACATTACACTGTGTCTTTTGATTAATGGAACTTATTTGGAGTAGCCTATCCGAACCCTCCCCCTTCTAAAGTCCTCCACTGACTTTTGAGAATTGAGTGATTTCACTTAAAGCAGACAAATAGGCCCTTCAGCGAGGAGATAGCGAGGCTGAGATACTGTGGGCAAGACAGGCTCCACAGACTGAGTGGTGGATTCTGGAGAAAGGCTTCCCGCCGGCCGGGCAAACACTGGGCTGCTAATACATGCCTGCACGGGGGAACTTCTTTCCCTTCTTCATTTCACCCCCTTTTTGGCAACCCCAGCCCATCTCGCTGACTTGCAAAACAGGATGTGAAGCAAAATTGAATTAAAATTAAATAAATTGCAGATTGCCACATTCCCACATTTGGCTTGCGAGGAGCCAGTCAGATCTGAACTTTGACGAATTTGAGCTCTCGCTAGGCTGGGCTCCTTTCTTGGGCATGGGGCCGGGTGTCAAAGGAGAATTCTGCCGCCCACATGTGACCCGGGGAGACGTTTGTCCTTTAAGGCAGAATTTGTCTTACTGGGCACTATTTACTTAGATATGTCTGTTGATAAACTGAGCCCTTGCCATACGAAAAGGAAGTGGGTGGCTAAAACCCTTCTTATAAATAATCACTGTCTATCTTTCAGTGTAAATTCAAATTCAAGGACATGTTCACTTTCAACCTATCAGCTCAATTAGAAAGGTCTATCTACTGTCCACGTGCATAATGTCTATATCTCGGGGAGATTAGAAGATTGACTTCATAAACTCACATAAAGGGGCCACGGATTAGGAATTCTAGAATGCATTTTGATAGGGGCACTTTCAGGACTCATGATTTATAAAATGCATGCAAACATTTAGACCTATTTCTGTACGATACGTTTAGTATTTTATTCTGACCTTTGGATTTTTATTTTTACTTTTATTTGCATGATTCTTGTAGACACTGACTATTATGCATTTTCTGGGGACATGCTATTCCATTTAATGTACTAGAGCCAGAAGATTGATTTTATTATGTGTATAGGAAGCTGGTAATGTTTTACTTTATTTATTTATTTTTTTAAGAGCATAACAATGTGTTTATGGCTGCCAGGAAAAGTGAAGCCAGCAAAATAACCATGCCTGAGCATAAAATTCATTCTGAGGATTAGGCACCCAGAAACATGTCGATTACAGATTGGAGGGCTGCGGCCAGGCCACTTTGGCCCACCTCCTAGCTCCCTGTTCGGATCTGCACAGGTGCCTTGCACATATCTGGAGAACCAATGTCCCCATTTGCTCTGGGTCAGTAACTCGTCCCTCCTGTCACCCACGCCCAGATTTGGGGTTCTATTTATTTAGTGTTTTTGTGTGTTCTGAGTCCTGGTGTTGGCGAAAGTGTATGCTTGAGGACTCTTTGTTCTGAGTACCAAGGGACTTTTTAAAATGTCAGCTGAGTTTGGGCTGTTGTGTCTAATAAACCTCCTTAGGGCTTAAGATGTGCTGCCTCCAAATTTTCATCAGTGGTATCACTCACTGAGTTATGCACATCCATCATAGTTTGAGAGGATTTTATAGAATATTCTTACTACAGCATGTGAATGCATATTGACAATTGTTGGCACTTTTATATAGTCCACGATACACATTTATCTGTTATGGATCCATAATACCAAATGTATAGTAAAAAGCTATATCAAAAGGCAGTTATCCCGCGTGCATAAAACGCTCTCACTTGGTCGCTTTAATTTCCTTACTACAGCTTCTGAAACCCCCACTTCATCCTGATGGACTTCAATATTTCATTTAAGTAAAGGATGCGCCTGAGAGGGGGTGACGGTGTTTGTTAAGGCGGTGGCAGTTCTGGCTTCTGTCGAGGCCAAGCCCTGTGCTGGGTCTAAGATCAGTGCGTGAGTCGCCACACACAGCCTGCCTCCCCCACCCCCCACCGTCCCCCACCTCCTGCTCCCTCTGCTGGAGATGTGTCATCCCTGGGGCTGGAGAGAAGGCAGGTAGGACCTTCAGGGACCTGGCCTCTGCCCAGTGACGTTTATGGTCATAGCAATAGGCAACATCGACACTCTCTGTCCTAGGATCTGTGCTAAACTCTTACTGTGTGTCGTCGGACCTTGACCGTCTATCTGAGAAGGGCACTAGCGTTAGCCCCTCTGACAGATGAACAAACTGAGTGAGGCTCCCAGGATATGCCAGAGCCAGCTCGAGGCCGTGAGGCTGTTCGTGCCGGAAGTTAGGACTGCCTGCCTCTACACCCTGAGCCCTTGTTCCTTGAACCTGTCTCTGTGTGTTTGGAGTAATTCTGGGCTGTCACTGAATGCTGAGTAGTATCCTGTTGGTTCTCAGACTCGGTGAGATGGTGACCCGTGTCCAACACCTGACAGGCCGCGAGGGCCGAAATGCCAAAAACGTGTGTGAGGGTCTGGCGATGTGAGAGATACAGTCCCCCCGCTCGAACAGAAACCGTTTCCTTCGGGGGATCCCTCATTTCTTCTTTCCCTTCCCAGTTTTCTAGGCCGTTTTGGGAGGGGAGGGAGTCTGGAAGCTCCGTCAACTGGGTACGCTTCGGATCGGTTGGGGTTATGGGGACAATGCCACTGTCGGATAGCAAGTACAAAGGAGGAGAGTCCCTCCAGAAGGAAGACAGCCGGGGCCCCAGGAGTGGTGTGGGTGTTTGCAGTGGCCAGCGGGAACCCAGCTCCTCTGGCCTCCTGTGACTCCCTGGGAGCGCGTCCCCGTGCGTCACGTCGAATAACGTGTGCCAGAGCTCTCAGCCAATTATGCAGTGAGGCACACGAGTAGGAGAACGGGTCGGTGATACTGGTGAGAGGGACAGGAAAAACAGGCACCCGTGCTCGCTCCTTGGGGCTGCGAGGAGCAGAAGCTGGTTTTGTTGCTGGATACCAGGAAGTGAAAATTTCAACGTGGCTTGTCGTTTGGCATCATGTATTTTAAAAAATAAAATAAACATCTGGTTGTTTGAATGCAAGTGAGACTCCCCTCCTTGCTTCCCCACCCCCCCACCCCTAATTTCAGCCAAGCTGTGTGTGTAAACACAGTCTTAATTGACATCAGGTTAGGGGAGTCTGGAAAACAAGCAGCAATTCAGAGCACTGGGATGGACCCAGACCTCTCCAGGAACCCAGCAGTGCGTGCCCACTGACCTCGGAGATGGGCCGGCACAAATACCGGTGAGACAGGGCCACTGTCTTGGAGGCAAACACGGGTGGGGAGAAAGGGAGAAAGAATCCCTGCGCAGGGCCCAAGGCAGGGCCGAGTCCTGCCCCAGGGAAATTGGGCTTGCTGGAGCTGGCAGGGGGCTCTGGGGAGGAACTACCCGAAAAGGGACTAGAACCTGGATAATTAAGCTTTGCGATGAATTCGGTAATGAAGCCTGATTTAGTTCCCATTCAGCTCCAGCCTCCCTCTCTGTATAACGACGTGTCTATTTTGAGACTCAGGAAAGAAATGCTTCAATTTGCAAAGTAAATGTTTGTTTGCTTGTTTATTAATAATCACATAAAATAATCTGTTGGCTTCATCCTTAAAGCAGGATCTTGGGGTTCTTGGGTGGTTCAGAGAGTAGGGGTCTGGAGCCAGACCACCTGGTTTCAAACACCAGCTGCCCCACTCCCTGCTTCCCCCGGCTACACGACCCAGTGTCATGAACCTTGGCGTCCCCAGCCCTGAAGCGGGAGCACCTCCTACAGCCCCGTGAGTTCTCAGTGAGACGCTGAGGTAAAGACCTTGCACATAACCAGAGGTCCCAGGCTTAAAACAAAGGGTGAGGAATGTCTGATAAAAAATGCACTCACTTCAAACAAAAAACTGTATATATATATATATATATATACACACATACATATAATGGTTGGTCTTTTTTCCCTTCCATTTTAGTAAATCATTTTATAAGGAATTTTGTAGCATGAATGAAAAGATACTGGCTAATTATCATGAGTAGTTTATGGCCTGGGGTCAGCAAGAAAGGTAGAGGAAGAGGTTTTTAGGGGAGAAGACTGGAGGTGGGGAGGGAGATCCATTTGTGTGTAGTCTAAATGCCTCCTGAACAAAATCGAGAATATCTTCCCAAAGCAAACCGACCAGCTGACCAGCCTGCTGCACAGGCAGAGACGCTCAGAGATGCTCAGGATCTCTGTATGAAGGAAGAGTGCGGTCCACATCCCCCTCCCTCCCGGCCCGCCCCCCTCCTCAGACAGACTTTGCATCTGGGCCAGTTTTCCCAAAATGTCTGTGGCCCAGAGTTGGGGGTGGGGGGAGGGGGGGGCTGGGAAATACCAAAAGACATCAAAGAGGGTCTCACTCCCAGACTCTGCCCGGTTTCAAGGCTCCGTAATTTGGGAAGGTTGTGCGCTACATAATTTGTGAGCCTCCAAACACGCAGGTTATTGTTTGTGGACAGATGGTGTATCGCGTTTTATCGCTTTTCCTTCTGTGGGTCCTCATATGTGGGACTGATGTGCATTCTGAAGTCTTTGTCTCCTTCTAAAATCTCTAATCTGAAACAGGCAATCAAGCACAGAGGCAGGGCTTCAGAAGGCATAATCAGAGTTTTAAAAGCAAAGGGGAGGGGGAAGCCAGAAATTCAACTGCAGTTATGAGGCAGATGTGTTTGCAGAGAATGTGAGAGGTTATTAGGGCTTTCAAAGTGGACCCACGTAAGGCATCCCGGAGTGCAGACGGAGAGGGAGAGCTGGGCGGTGGCTGCCGGCACCCGGGCGCCTCCTGGCATCCCCCCCGGCACTGCGCCGAGCCCCGGGCAGAGCCCCCACCTTGACTCGGGGGACGGGGGTCTTTGTCTCCGCAGGCGGCCGTGGCAGGGCCCGGGAGGCCCCATCTTGGAGCTGCGGCCGCCCTTAAGAGTTAAATCATGTTGATATACAGGAAGGAAATGAAATAGACGAACTCACTCCTCTTTTCTTCCTACGGATTTTTCTTTTTTATTCTGAAGATAGAATTACTGTTTGTAAGCATCTGAAAGTCATTAGAGGCCCTGCAGTCTGTCAGGTGCCGACGCAAGAAGCTGCTGAAACCAAACGGGTGCCTGCACCGAGGGCTGGGAATTTGTCATGTGCTGATGAGCAGTTATAATAATATATGAGCAAATCACAAGCATTCTGCAAATTAATCAAATTTTTTTCCCCTTCTCCCTTGTCTCTGGGAGAGTGGCTTTGCAGGCAGACGTAGGTGAAGCAGTTTTACTCACAGATGGTCGCTCTGGCATCAGATGGAATTTATATAACAGTAATTCTGATTTCCTGCCAAAGTAGCAGTGAACACACCAGGGAGATTGTAGAAGGCAAGTCATGTGGTTTTGCTGAGGTTGTTGTGGGAAGTTTAAGGGGGGAAATCTCAAATTTTCCTCTTTGCCTTTACTGTTTTTGCCTGAAGGGCCAGAAACGGAACGCCATTCTGCCATGGGCGAAATCCGTCACATCTTTCCTTGTGACTCGTCTGAAAGTGCTTCGCAGCTGTCGGAGCTGCTGGCGGTGACAGAGCCCCAGGACTCCTGATCCTCGCTGGCGCCTTACAAGATCGGAGGGGGGCAGGTTCACAAGGTGGTCGCCCCAGCGCCGGCGGGAGGCAGGGGCCCTTGCCTCCGCGCAGGCCGCGCTCGCTTACCCTCCTGCCTCCCCGTGGCATGGGGAGGCCTACAAGGGCTTTTCTTTTCAAGTGTTTTATTAAATGAAGAGTCTAACAACGCTCACTTTAATTACACACGGGCTCCGTTTATAATTCCTCTGGATTTATTCACGTAGCTGAAAACGGAGCTGGTGATAACAATGATCTTCTGGGTTTAGCGGCTCAGAAAGCTGGGAGCCCGCTGGTGTGTAAGTGTGTGTGCGGCGTGGGCGTGCCCCGGGTGCCCCCAAGGCCTCTCTGTGCTCCCGCGCCCTTGGCCCCCACCCCGCCCAAACTGCCCTCTCCCTTTGGAAGCCACGTCTTGCCGGGGACGAAGAGGTCCGCGAGGATTTGGCGCTTGGGGGGGCCACACGTTGAGGGACCAGTTCTCAACGCAGGGTGCCTTTTCCCTGCGGAGGGGACAACGATGAAACGATATCAAGATGGCGTGGACACTGCATTATGCAAGGAAGTCCTGATGCTGTGGGCCTTCTCTTTATCTTTCTTTCTTTCTTTTTTTTTTTTTTCCTAATGTAAAGCCCTGCCCATTTGTTTTGGTTTACGTGACTCCAGAGAAGTAAGTGGATTAGACAGAAACTTTAGCACGCTTCGTCGCAGCTGGGTGCCGACATCTGTCATTCCTCACCCATATTCTGGATCATGCCAGCAAGAGAAAGCAAAGTCTGACACCTTTGATTTTAGAGAGAGCCTTTTATAGGGGGAAAAAAGAGAAGAAAGGAGTAGCATTTCCTTTGTGACTTCATAAGAAAAGCCACCTCTCTTCTAGGCTTTATTTATTTTATTTTATTTTATTTTTGGCATGTGACAACATTAGTGGCACTCAGAGAGAGCCGAACATTGAAAAGTTTACGCTTCTCCTTTTTACTTTGTAATTTTCTATTGTCCGTGGTACCGATTTGTAGAATTGGGCATGATAAGAAGTGGCTCTTGAAAATACATCCACTGTGCCCGTGTATATGGATATATACTGTGGGTACGGATCGAGGGTGTCTGATTCCTTTATGGAAAGAGAGATGTGCGATTCTCTCTCACACATCAACTCACATTAATGCAACACAATAGCACCGAAATTTTATGCAATATGAGTGTTCCCGCCGCGCCGTTTTTGGTCAGATTTTCTGCAACCCATGTGAGACCCCTCCCCAAACCATACGACGCCCCCCACCCGCCCCCACCCGCCCCCACCAAGAAATGTACTAATGTTTTCATGAAGACGTATGTGGGTAGTGAATTATCCACAGATAACCTTGGATGCCAGCTTTTGGTGGATTGGACGTGCCTTGCGCCTTGCGCTGGTGCGGTATTTGTGTTGGGTGCTTCTGTAGGTGTGCCCCTCCCCCCCCCACCCACGCCTTCACCGGTGTGGCACAGTGCACAGCCCACCCTCGGCACAGGCCAGGATTGGCCCCCCTCCCGTATTTAAATTGTACAATAAAACAGAAACTACAATTAAGCACTGATGTGTTCGCTTTAAGCCACACAATGGAAAACAGGAAACGGTTGAAGCAGAGACCACCCACTTGTTTATTTCACTGGGTGTGTCTAGGAATGCGGCTCTT
Source organism: Neofelis nebulosa (assembly GCF_028018385.1). Lineage (NCBI taxonomy): Eukaryota > Metazoa > Chordata > Mammalia > Carnivora > Felidae > Neofelis > Neofelis nebulosa. The sequence continues at coordinate 22,393,729 of NC_080798.1, read as the reverse complement.
CTGCAGGATGAAAGCCGCACAAAGACCTCACCCAGTGTCCCACCCCCACCCCTGACCCTAGAGAAGGTGAGGCCCGGGCAGTTGGGCCAGTTGGGCGTGGACAGGACAGGACAAAGCAGAGACTGAGGACTCTGAGGCCCACAGTGCCAGGAGGCAGATCATGCCAGCAGAGAAGTGGGCCCAAGGGCAAACCGTGCCCAGCTAGGGGGCCCCCCGGGACCCGGCTCTGACTGGCTGCCTCTGGGAAGATCTTGCCAGAACTTCTGACTTTTCAAGGTAAACGAGAAACCCATGTTTTTACCTGAAATCTCTTTGTTTCGGAACATTGGCCATACCGCCCCCCCTTTTTTTTGTCCTCATAATGTTGAGGACAAGAAATAAATATATGTGTGTGCCTCCAGCTTGTGACCTCTGAGGGGAGTGAAAGTGTGTACATGCAGGGTAGCGATGGAATCCGTGGGGCTGCCCACTTGACCCCCTGGGCTCTGGGGGGCCTCGGTCTGGTTGGGTGGTGACAGCTTGACATCACACAGCAAGTGGCTATAGCTGGCTGAAGGCCTGGGGAGGAGAGGGTGTGGTTCCTGGAGCTGTAATGGGGACACCGAGCTCCCCCGCAGGCAACGCAGGAAAATGCACAACCACCCAGTGACCGAAAGTGCATCGGAAGGTGGTTGAGCCCTCCTGCGCCCTCCTCGAAGGGGCAGAGTGGGAGGGGGAGTGTGGCAGCCTGGACTGGAGTCTCCAGGGGTCTCCAGGGCACAGAGCTCTTAGATTTTCCTGGTGAATTCCCCAGAGGAGGGGTCTTTGCGGTCACCTGTCAGGAGGGGTGTCTGGCACCGGAGGAAGGATACCAAGCAGGGTGGAGGGAAGCGAGTTCGGGATATGTGCACTCCTCACGAGACCAGAGAGAAGCAAGCCTGTTCAAGCTCAGGGCTGCCCATGCCAGGGTGTCCTCAGGCCTCCACAAAGGTGAGAAAATGGGGCTGGACACAGGGGCCACCCACCCAAGGCAGCACCCAAGCCCAGCCTACCTGGTGCTCAAGGGACACAAGCCCCAGGACCCCTCGCGCAGCACCTATTCTGTGAGGAGCCACTGGACTTGCCCGTCGCCCCAGGGAAGAGAGGGACCCTCTAAGCCTGCGTCCTGGGAAGCCTTATGGGGCAGCACCTGACAACACAATCCAGGGCCTAAGCGTGTGGCTCTTTGACAAGTGCCAGTGGTGCCCTGCGGCTGGGTCCTTCGAAAGGCTTCCGGGCAGTGTGGGTCTTTGGTGGGCCTGACTGGAAGGCATCAGCAGGCTACGGTGGGCAAATCCCTGGTGGGCCTGGTAGTGGGTGTGAGGTAAGAAGGGGCCGCGAGCCAGAAAGCCAGGCTGAGGAACAAGATGCCGTGGGGAGACATAGGGAGTCATTGAAGGTTGGAGAGCAGAGGCGGGCACACGTGCACACTGGCTTGCTGCGTGTGGCACGCCTGCGGCCCTTCTGTCCTTCTGGTGTCCTTCTTGTGCCCCGAGACTCTTCGCTGTTGTCCTGGGGTGGGCTGTGGGTGCCGGAGGTGAGTCACGTGGAGCAGGGCTGGCTGTCACAGCTTCCTCTACTGCCCATGTTGTTGCCATGGGGACTTCAGATGACTGCATCTAACCCAGTGTCCTTAAGGAGGGAAGATGCGGGTAGTGAGAGTCTGAAGAAGAGGTGTTGCATTGGCAAATCTCAGGGGCCCTCCGTTGTTGCCATCTCTTGAGTATCGCCTTAATAATTTCACTTAAAGGGCGCCTGGCGGTCTCTGTGGGTTAAGCCTCCGGACCTTGATTTCAGCTCAGGCCCTGATCTCAGTTTGTGGTTCGAGCCCCACGTCGGGCTCTGCTCTGACAGCACAGAGCCTGCTTGGGATTCTCCCTCTTTCCCTCTTTCTCCGCCCCTTCCATGCGCGCGCTCTCTCTCTCTCAAAATAAATAAATAAATAAATAAATAAATAAATAAATAAACATAAAAAAGGAAAAGGACAGTCAAATGCCTGCTGTATCCCACCCCCACCCCGCCCCCCCGGGATGACCTAACTCCCCGCTCCTTCCTGTGGGCTGTGCAGTGACTTCCTTCCCGGGGAAGTGTGCCTGAAGAGCACAGCGTGGGGACAAGACCAACTTGCCAGGGCAGACACCTGACGAGCACAACCTCCGCCGGGTCACCAAGGTCAGAGTGACAGCCGTGCCCTGATCCCGTGCAATGGGAAGTCACTGCACCTCTGTGGTCTTCCGCCCCAAACCCAAGTCGAACCGGTGAGAAATCCCAAATGAGAGACCTTCTACAAAACATTCCTCAAAATTGTCAAGGTCATCAAAAACAAGGAAAGCCCGAAAACCTGTCACGGCCAACAGGCACCTCAGGAGACACAACTACTAAATGTAATGTGGCATCCTGGGTGGGATCCTGGAACCGAAAAAGGACGTTAGGTAAAAATGAAGGAAATCTGAATAAAATATGGGCTCTGCTTAATAATAGTGTATCAATATTGGGTCATGAATTGTAACAAATGGACCCTACGAATGGAGGATGTTAACATTGGGGGGGGGATGGGTGTGACAGGAGAATTTGCTGTAGTATCTATGCGACATTTTTGTAATTCTAAATCTATACTAAAATAAAATTTTTATTTAAAAAGGTTCATAACGGATTTTTTCTCAATGTTTATTTATTTTTGAGATAGAGTGTGAGCAGGTGGGGGGGAGGGGGCGGGCAGAGAGAGAGAGGGAGACACAGAATCCAAAGCAGGCTCCAGGCTCTGAGCTGTCAGCACAGAGCCCGACGCGGGGCTCGAACCCACGAACCGCGAGATCATGGCCTGAGCCGAAGTTTGACGCTTGACCGACTGAGCCACCCAGGCGCCCCTAAAAACTTCTTCAAAGGTGAATTTGGTTAGTTTTCAGCGGACAGTGACAGCACAGCACCCCAGATCAGGAGATGGCCACAGCATTAGCTGACACTGACTTCGTGACACTGAAATCCCTCCTGGAGGAGGTGGCAGCGGGGGCAGCACTCCACGGAGCCTGTGCCCAGGAGCGGGAAGGAGACAGGCAGGGCTGAAACACCAAGCCCCCGGCCAGCATCTCTGTTACTTAGGCACAGTAGGGAAGCGCGCGGGCTTTCCAGTCGGAAGCCAGGATTCAAACCTTATCTGTTTGAAGGATTTCGTGCTCTTGGAGCAGCACGCTCAGCCTTTCCAAATCTCCCAGTTTTCATCTGTAAAACGGGCAGAACAAAGTTCCCACATAGAGTTGATGAGAGGGAGGCCTGTGAATTGCTGAGCACCACGTGTGCACGTGCATGTTAAATAAACGTTCCCCAGATACAGTTACAAGTATTTATTGACCGACTCATGCTCTGAAGCGCCTGTGGTGTGGTAGCCTTGAATGAGAATCGCCATTCCAGTGACAACGCTGAAGGCAGGCCTCAGGGTCTCCACTTGTCAGCTGAGGATGCCGAGGCCCTGAGAGGCTCTGGGTTTCCTCGGAGCCGCGAAACCAGAGGGAGGCGGAATCCAGCTTTGCAACCGCTCCCTTTGAGCCTGCCGCCGGGGCTCAACCCACTGTATCTTGCTGCCTCTCTGAGGCATCAGATTCAAGTTCAGTTAGCATGAAAGCTGAGAAAGTGAGGCTGGATTCCAGGAGGTGTCTGTAGAGAAGAGCGTCTGGCAGAGGGTGTAGGAGCCTTCCAGATATTCCCAGCACTGCACCCGCCCGCCTCCCAAGCCCAGAAGGATCACACCCAGGAGCGTCCTGCCCTTCCATGTCCATGGCCTCGAGGTGGTCGCTTTCTCGGGAACTCTGGCCCCTGCAGTGCAGATTTGGCCTTAAACCGTGTTTATTCGTTTGCCCCAGGCGGCCTCTGTGCTCGGAGAGCCACCAGCCTGCCTGGGTGGGCAGGAGAGGCAGCCTGGAGTGCAGGCCGCGGGCACTCACAGGCAACTATTGATCCGGGATCTTAAATCATTCCCCGGATTTTATGAAAGCATTTATGTTTATCATTAAATAACCTTCAAAGGGTCGATGAACTTACTTTCCTTTTTTGGAGATTTTTAGATGTGTAATATAATAATACTCTCACAATGCCCTGTGTTTGTCTCTGGGTAAGTGACTTCATCCTGAAAGGTGATGGAGGAGACCAAAGAGAGAGGGTGCTGCCCTCAGTGTAAGGCGGGAGCCAGGAACAGAGGGGCTGGTCGCTCAGCCCCACATCACACAGCAAGCCTCACCCCTCCTACTACTCCGTTCTCTCCCAGCATTTCCAGGGGAGGGTGGGTGCAGGAGTTGGAACACTTCTCCGTGTACTTAGTAATTCAGTCATCTAGTTATGTCAGTATGACTTGTGGGTGCTTGATACTTCGGGCTATAATCTGATGCTGTGTCATTCACTTTGTTGCTAAGATTGTTCCAGCTCTGGCCATTGGGGGCTCTTTCATTTGGCTCTGTGCTACTTTGACATACCTCCACCAATGTGTGGGTTTTTTGGGCGATTCCTTACTTTCTGGCAAAAGACGCTCCAGGATCATCTCATGTATTTCCTGTTCCAGCCCTAGAATCGGCCATTTCTACAAAAAGCCTTTTGTTTTCTTTATGTGTTTTTACCTATTTATTTTTGAGAGAGTGAGCGAGCACGTGCGCTCACACACACACACACACACACACGCATGCACACACACACACACACACACACACACACAGAACACACGATGGGTAGGGGCAGAGAGAGGGAGAGGGAATCCCAAGCAGGCTTTGCACTGTCAGTGCGGAGCCCTACACGGGGCTCGAACTCATGAATCGTGAGATCATGACCTGAGCCCAAATCAAGAGCCGCCTAACCGACTGAGCCCCATAGGTGCCCCGTTGGTTCCTTTTCTTGAGAGTGGCGCTACAAGTCAAGTGTGGATGTCACGGGTTCTAGGCCCGCTCAGCTGACGGGACAAGGAAACATAAGTGTGCATGCTAACTCCTGCACGTACTCATATCTGTGTCACATATATTGAACTGAACACAAGTTCACTCTGATGTCTCTAATCTATTACCACATGGATCAAAATTTGCTTTTAAAATAGTGAAATATTTTTTGGTAGTGTTTTGAATTAAAACCCAAATCACAGGATATTTGAAACCTGAAATTAGTTATACTAAGGATATTCCAAAGTGTTTTAGCATCTTTGATTAGATGGTTGAATATTTTTTCAAAAACTGAAAACATAAATTATGTACCTGATTAGAACCATTCTTGCCTATTTGGAATTAGGGAAATTATATATACATATGTGATGTGTGCAACTGTGAAAAACAGCTTTCTGTTGGTTCCGTGTGTGTTCATGTATATTTTTACCCATCTCATTGCCACTGTGGAGCCTGTTGAACCTGGACGGCTGGCCAGGGTCCTGGGCAGAAGCCCCTCCAGTTTGCAGCGTCAGGGTCAGCTGCAGACACTGAGAGCGAGCAGTAGGTGAGAGCCAAGTGGAGACCAGCGGACCGCCCTGGAGGCCTGACCCCGGGTGAGCTTGCTGGGCATCTCCGTGCTTGGATTCGTCCCATGCCTGTGGGTCCACCTCTGGGGCCGTGTTTCTAACATACGCAACTGGCCCTATAGGTGGAGCCATTTTCTTAACTACCAGCCTACATTTTGCAAATGTCCCCAGTTTCAAGGAATTGCGAAGGGCTCCACTTGGGTTGCAGCAGGAGTGGTGTTGCTCAGGATGGCACCTCTCAGAGGAGGCACTTCCCAAGCCTCATGGCTCTAGGCATGTGAGCTGGTCCTTTCTAGAAAACCATGCCATGAAATGTGACTGTGGGAGACCCTTCTGGGCTCTTAGAGATGCTCCGTGATCCTGTGCTCCAAAGAAGATATTTCAGAAAGGAAAATGGTAGTGTCTCCAGGTGAGTCCGCCATGGACTTACTGTAGGCAGCTTTCTTGGGGTCTGTACTCACTCAGGCCGCAAGTGGGTTGTGGCCAAGGCTGATCTAGAAGTCATGGCAGCAGTGTTCCTCTTCATTGACCCACGTGTTTTCTTTTTGCATTTATTTCAATGACCAATAAAAGGGCCTGGTGGGATTGATCTGAAAGGCTTGCCCTGGTCTGAGAGATGGCTGGGCTGTATGAGGACACAGGAGATTGCCTGTGTCTCTGAGAGACGGCTGGGCCATGTGAGGACTGCCCATGGGATTGCCCATGTCTCTGTGTCTACCCCGGGGCCAGGGACCCCACTTCCTCCCACTTACACACATGACCCTCTTCTGGACCCTCTTCCTTGTGCTGACCATGTACCATGACTGGAGATTATCCGTCTCCACTGTAGATCCCCTTGTTCCAGCGTCCAGAATTCTGCCTCTGTCGCCATGTATAGACCCTGCCTGTGGCCAAACAGCACATGTGTCCTTCCTCAAGAATGTTCTTCCTCTCCCAGGACTCTTTCAGGGCCCGTCCTCAGAGCCGTCTTTTTGATGGAAAACTGGAGCCTGGCTCAAAGCGGCTGGATGTCCTCTCCTGGTAAACTCTTGGCCCCTACCTCCTCCCACTGGAGAGGGCGTCCACTGGGCTGTCACCCCTGAAGGCAGCCTTGAGACTGCAGCCGGTCACTCAGCATGTATTGGTGGGCGTTGTGTGAGGCATGCAGAACAGATGCCCTTCCCACCCTCGTGGTGCCGAAAGTCCTGTGTCATTCCTACAGCAGTCTGTTAGGTGTAATGCATACAGCAGGTGCTGAATGTGAGCTCGTGGAAGTGGGTGGGGTTCCAGGAGTTGTGTGATGGAAGCTGGGAGTCTTGTGGCTCGGTGACAGCCATGTGCACAATGCCTGGCTTTGGTGGGTGTCTCGAGGCCACAGCGGTGCCTATTGTCCCTAAGTGGTGTGGCAGGTGACGCGCGTGCAGTATCTCTCTCTCTCTCTCTCTCTCTCTCTCTCACACACACACACACACACACACACACACACACGTTATAGTGCACGTCCTTTCAGGGTATTCATAGACTCCCTCCTGGAGCATCCCGGGTCCTGATCGAAGGTAGCCCTTTGTGGAGAATCTTCCGACAAGCAATTTCCAGTGACCGGCAGGAGGGAGCAGAGGGGAGCATCTGTTGTGAGACAGCCCTCAGGTTGAATTCCTGGTCGGAAACCAGCTAGCCACATACTCCTGACTTTGGACAATTATCTAATCTCCCTGGGCTCGGTTTTCTCATCTGTGAAACGGGAAGACTCCTCTCTAGCACATGTCCCTCCTGGGGGTTGCGAGGACCGTGGCCGCGGTTCCTGCAAATGTGCCCCGATGAGTTGTCCCGAGGCGGAACGCCGGTGGTTGGCCGCCGACTGCTCCACCCCTCCCGTCTGCCATCCCGCCCCCGGAGAGAAACCATCCGTTTGGAAAGTGTGGAAGCCCCGTGGATGTAGCCCCATCTCTGCCCACAAGTGTGGGCCAGTAATTAATGGATGGTCCCCCAAGGGGAGGCATTTTCCGCTCCCCCTTAGGTACAGGGAAAGAGCAGATATTTCCATCGCAGCAAGTAAGAAAAATATCTCGTTTCCCCACTTTTGTTATAAACAATGTACGACTTGCTTTCTCCTTACTCCTCTTGACCCTCCACACTGTATACATATTTATATATTATTCATAGTGGATTAAAAATGAATGTGCTCTTTACCACGGCTCTACGGCGCAGTGACAATACAAATTAACGTATGATGTACTTACTTTTCACATGGCAGTGATGGGAAATGTTGATGGTCTCGAAGTGAGAGGTAGAGAGACGGAGTGCGGTGGGCGGGGGGGGGGGGGGGTAGCGGGGGGCACCCATCTGGCCGCACGTCAGGGCCCCGGCTGCAGACAGGGATTGGGGCTATCCTCAATCAACCGTGCTGCTGCAGGGCCGGGAAGGCCTCCTCACTTCCCGTCACCTGTGGAAAGAAGGCCACGGTCCCCAGTGGGTCCTGTGAGCCTGGCCCCTGCCCGGCTCCCTCCACCATGACCTGGGCTTCACTTCCACCATGACCTGCCCGCAGACCCCTGCACTGCTACCAGTCTCCCTATCCCTGTGCCTGGGCTCAGGCCTGCCCCTGTCTGGAGTAGCACTTCTCTCCCTGTCCCTTCTCCTGGCTGCCTCTCCCATTCTTTCTCCCATCCATCCATCCATCCATCCATCCCTTCCTTTGCTTGCAAAATACTCGATGGGTGTCTGTAATGGGCCAAGCATCCTGCTAGGTGGGGAGAAACAGCAAACCCCAAAAGCAAAAACCCACAGCCCCTGCACTGCGGAGCTGGCTGTCCAGTGGAGAAGATAGACGTAACTGTCTGTTCGCTCAGCTGCCATTTCTGGAAGCTGTGCTGCAGAAGATTTTTCTATGACGGCCCTCATCACCATCATGGTGAGCCTGGGGTGATCAGGCCTCCTCGAGGCAAAGGCAAGGTGTGCCAAAGGGTACAGCTACACAGTAATTAGATGAAGCAGGGGAAGAGAGCATTCCGGATTAGGGAACAAGAAGGGATGGAGCAAAGGTCCTGTGGCAGGAAGGAGTAGAAAGCATTTGGAGAACGCTGAGAGTCCTGTATGGCAGAGACAGCAAACCGTGGGTGGGGCGGGGTGGGGGAGGAGTTGAGGGTGAAGCCAGGTCGACAGACAAACAGGGGCTCACGTTCCTCTGGGTTGAACTCTTAGAGCCCCCCAGTCACCTCTACTATATCACCATCTGCATTGCCCCAAAGTGTTTCTAGAACAGGATAGAACAGGATCCGCTAGATGGGGAGATGTTTCCGGCATGGGGTCTGACCCAAAGCCCATCCTAACCCACATTTGTTGAACTTCATCCAACGGAAATGCAATGTTAACAACTTGGTCCTTTGGACTCTGAAGGTCTTCCAGATTCCCCAAAACTCCCATTCAAGGGCAAATGCCCCGCGGACAGACAATATCTCAAGCTTCCACTGAAGACCACCTGAGGCAGGTAGCACAAAACAGTGGCACCTGAGACACTTGCTGAGTCAGTACATTTGAGGAAGAGGGGAACGCCGAGGCCCCCGCCAGGCTTAGACGGGCGGTGAGATGACGACGATAGAAACAGCAAGCGTGACAGTGACAGACAGTTGATTCATATGGTCCCGTATTCCTTCCAGATTTGACACCTTATTTTATCTGCTTCTCGTGACATCCTGTGGCAGAGTCTGCCCCATTTTCAAGGTGTGGGAACTGAAACCTCGAGAGATCACACTCCTTACTGGAGGTCAGACCCAGAGACTGAATTCCCTGGGCACACACCCCACCCCCCCCCCCCCCCCACGCCTACAGATGGATCCCTTCTCTGTCACAAATCTTTGAACACACAGTGAACTATTCCGGGGAGCGCTCAGATTTGGAGTTTGTTCCCAAGCCTTTGCTTATGGTCTCTGACCAAAAGGTCACAGACCTCCACAGACATCACTGCTCATGTGCCAATACCAGGGGCTTCAAGTGTACAAAAGCGTAGAGAAACGCGAATTGATTCATCCAGGTTTAGCTGGACTCAGAAGGGTACCAAATTTCAAAAGGGCTTTGCATTACAATAGCTTTCTGTTTGGGAGTCAGTGTTTGTGGCACCAAGGGACAGACTTCCACTTGAAACTTGATCCTTTGGCGAACACACTGACTTCTTCTGGGCCTTTCAACAAGCCACTTAGAAGCTGGCGGGGTGGGGGAGGTGTTGTATGTGTATATGTATATCTTATAAAAACACACTGCCATCATGGCTCTTGTAAGGATTTTGGAGAATTAGGGCATCTGGGTGCTTTATACCTGGTGGAAATTTGTTTTAAATCGAAACTGCCCGGGTTCACTGTATCTTAACTTCCTCATCTGTGCAATGGGGCTGATGTCACTCCTGGACCAAAGCGCCCTAAAGCTCAGAAATGAGGATAGCATACAAAAATATACGTGAAAAGCTATGGAATGCAGGCTTGTGGGATCTTCAGGGTATAATGGGTACTATCATTATAATCTACAGTGCTTATACCTACAAGGTATAGGGCAAGGTCAGGATTTATTATGATTCTAATATTGTATAGACTTTCTTCTAAAAGTACACATGCATAGTGTTATATACATTTACATATAGATTTCCATCTCACCTAAGTTAAAATGAAAACTAATTCCCTACTTACTAATGTTTTGACCACGGATGTATCCAAATATGCCAGAATCCTAGCACATCCTTCACAGTACCAAGACTTAGAGACTCAGATAGTGCCACAGGTTAAAACGTGATTAATATTTTAAAATAAATTGGTGGCGAAAATGTACCAGGCGCTTTTAGGCCATGTTGGCCAATTCAAAAAACTTTTTTTTGTGAATAAAGGTGACATTTGAGGTTCTCCACTTGGCTTGCCAAGATGCATGTTGCATGGCTCTCCTGGTGGTACAGTTTGCAGAGAAGGTGGCTTCCAAAGGTTGTAGTGTAGAATTCATACAGAAATGTATTATTCGTAATGATAATGGAAAGTATAACTTGGGGCGCCTGGGTGGCTCAGTCACTTAAGCGTCTGACTCTTGATTTCGGCTCAAGTCAGGATCACATGGTTCATGAGATCGAGTCCCTGCATCAGGCTCTGCGCTGACAGCGTTGGGGCCTGCTTGGGATTCTCCCTCTGTGTCTCTGCCCCTCCCCTGCTCATGTGCCCCCTCTCTCTCTCTCAAAATAAGCAATCGTTGAAAAACAGAGAGAGAAAATACAATAAATAGCCTTGACAGATGGACAAAAACAGTGGAAGAACAGAACCACGTTGAATCCCGGGACCTGAGGCAGACGTATTGAACGATACCACGGTTTGGTCTTTCCTCATGGTTGCGTTAGATTCTTTGGATCGTGGTACCAAGAGTTCTGGTTTTACTTTTGATTTTTATATATTTATTATTTGGAGTTGTTAACTCTGGAGACTTGTCAGACCACGGTGCTATTCTCCGTCAGTGATTCGCTACCCTATGATTCTTAAGTCGGGTGAGCTAGCTCCAGCTTTGGGTGAGCCGTGGACATTAGCATAGTAGGCTCCCACTGAACTGAGCTGCCTTTGGTGGCTACTGAGAAAATGCAGTCCGTTTCTGAGATTTGGATAAAACTTTAAAAACATTTCTTAGGCTTCCTGAGAACTGGTGTCTCAGTTCTGCTCAGGTTCTTTGGGTGCCCTTGGATTAGTTCAGATGCCTCTGGCTATAGACTCAGGCCCTCTTTTCTTCTGCTCAACAGTTGCTCTCCCCGAGTACTCAGAATCTTCTCTCCCTGAGCCCTGGGTATGGTTTGGTGTCCACCGCGATGGCGGCTTCTTGAGTTGGGTGTCTGGGTCTTGGGATCTGCTTGAAACTCACTGATCCCTGGCTTAGGACTGACTTAGAGTCACTATTCTGGTGGAGAGAATGGCTTTTCCTGCCCTGCTGCCCCTGACTGGATTGTTCCCTGTTGTGTCTGTGCCCTAACTCCAGCGTGATGAAGAATGGGGCCACTTACATTCTTTGTAAACTTCCTATATCCACGTAAGAAGTAGGAGTCTCAGCTCTCCTTCCCCACCAACCCAGGGCCTTCCCTTGTCTTCTGTGGGAGAGGTAACCAAGCCCTAAGGGTGGCACTGGGTCGCAGGCAGGCAGGAGTGATGCTGGCGAATCTTTCTCTTATCTGACAGTCAAGGCCCTGGCCCCTCCTGCTGATTGTTGCCCCTCTTCTTGCTGTGGTAGGCAATGCAGAAGGGCCAACAGTAAGTGTACTTTTCTTGGGCTTCATTTATTCTTAACTCCAAAGTCCACAGCTTTGCAACTTGGCTTTTGGCCAAGTGGGAAAGTTGATCAAATTCAGCCTTGCATTACAGGCAACAGTAGAAACAAAAGAAGCAGAAACCCTATCCAAAAATTTAGAATACCTTAAAAAAAAAAAGGCAAGGTGAAACAATGATAAGTGAGTTCCCTAAACAGTTCATGCCCGCTTTCTCTGTGCCAGGCAGTGGGCTTGGCACCAATGGTCCTAAGAGGGCTATGCTTCCTGCCAGAAGCTCCCGGCCAACCAGGGGGATCAATACACAGACCCTGCAGAATGAAGCCTTTTTGCAGAGACCATTAATGGTTTGATTTGGTGTGGACAAAGGAAGGATGCTCCAGAGGAGGTGGGAGAGGTGGCTGGGACTGGACTTGGAGGTCCTGATTATCCCTTAGAGGGCAGGTGACCATCAAAGATTTGAGGCAAGGAAATCACAGCTGAGCTCCTCCTTTAGGGGCCCACTCTGGTATTCCTGGCAGAATACCGGGGGGGTTGGGGGGGGGGACGCCTGACAGCGTGAAGCCCTCCTGCAGGCCGCCATGTTCATAGTCTAGGCAAGAGTTGGGACACACCGGATCAGCCTTGAGGGGGGATGGGAAAGAAAGAGGGAGACTCACCAGGTAGAAGAGATTCATCCTGGAGATCAATTGGCTAGGAGGGAGGGCAGAGAGCACTCCCTCCGCAAACCAAGTAAGAAAGAAGGAAGATTCTAGGACCGTGTGCAATGAGAAGTGAAAGCGAACTCCAGCTCCAAACATTTGGTTGGCCTCCAGTTTCTCGGGAACAAGACTGCTTTGCTAAGTAGATACACAGGACTTCTGCTATTACTGTTGCAGCAAAAGTGCTGAGTGTGCTGTTTGGATGTTTTCTGGTGTAAATGGTTGGGCCTTTTTATTTACTTGTTTATTTTTCGGAGCAAATGAAACCCAGCCTCGGGCCTTGACCTCTCTGGGTGCTGCTGGGTGGGACGGTACTCAAGAACTTCCAGGAATGGACATCCACAGCTTCCGGGCATCAGCGGGGAATGCGATTGTTCTATTATAACTTCCCAAACCAAATGCTTTACTGGTTCCTCAATGGGTGCCTGTCTGCTGTACCTCAGGACAGAGAAATCAAGCATGACGGATTGGGTGGGTTTCCACTAGAGTCCACATTTTGTTCTGATTTAGGGCGTTTCTAGAAAAATTTGATTTCAAGGGTTACGGTTCAAAATCTAGCTTCTTTAAAACTACCCTGGCCGTGGTTATTTGAACATTTCGGTTGCCGCCGATATCTTCTCCGGCCTCCTCTTGAAACCCAGTGGTTCTGCAAATTCTTCCAGCCCTGCCCCAGAGCGAGGCTTGGGCCACGGCCCTGCATCACCCCACTGCAAACACACACTCCCTCCTCATGCTCTGTTGCTTATCTGTAAAGAGTCGATGGGAGGATAAGAAAGTGAACTGGCTTAGTGCTGAGACCTGAGTCAGAATCCCAGGCGGAGGGATTTATGGCTTTGTGTGCGTGTAGAACTGGGGTCAGCAGAGTACAAAACAGGGATCAAATCCCTCTACTGTCTGTCTTTGTGCAGCCTGGGAGCTAAGAATGGTTTCTACATTTTAAATGGTTGGAAAAAAAAAAAAAAGAAGAAGAAGAAGAAGAAGGACGACTATTTCATCTCCCACGAAAATTATACGAAATTCAAATTTCAGGGTCTAAAAAAAAAAGTTTTGAATTTCATCAATAAGGCGTTGGAAATTTATTTCCTCCCTTGTCACAGAGGTGCCTACGTAATACCTTTGATTTTGTGTCTTGGCTTGCAAAGCCTAAAATATTGGCTATCTAACAGTGTAGAGGAAAAAAAAAAAAAAAAAAAAGATCTAGGTGTTGGGAACATTCTCTCCTGTCACCGGGAAAGTCTGAATTAAAGCTCTCCCTAGGATGGAAAGGTCTTGTAAATCCCTGTCTAAGTTATTATTAGCGCGTAACTTATTATTTGTCCAGATAGGTATATTGGCTACTTTTCTGTCCTTTGCCAGTCTGAGTTTGCAAAGTGACTGCAATCATAAGACCGATAGCACTGATAACAACGATGCTGTCCTCTGAGCCGTGGGGGTCGAGGAGGGAGCAAGCAGAAGAGCTGACCGGTTCCTCTTTGTGCCCGCAGGTCACAGGCCTTTCCAGTGCCGATACTGTCCCTACAGTGCCTCTCAGAAGGGAAACCTGAAGACCCACGTCCTCTGCGTCCATCGTATGCCTTTTGACAACAGTCAGTACCCCGACCGCAGGTTCAAGCGCTCCAGAGTCGACTCGGAGGCTTCTGGGAATTTCGAAGACCCCACAGCTGTCAAGGCGGGGAGCTCAGCAGAGCTAACAGAGGAAGGCTGCAAAGCCCAGGAGCAGCGTAACTGAGCAAACTGACCTGTATATTGCAATATTATTTTACACAGTTTTAAGATTATGCATCTGGTAAAAGAGTTTGCTAACTGCATTCCAAGGGGAAAAAATCATGTACAACTCCCCCACTAGTGTATAGAACATTTAAAAAATTTAAAAAGATATCTATATATATATATATTAAAGAAAAAAAAAAAAAAAACCCCAGCCCTTGAAAATGGCTGCTAAACTGTTACCCGGCAACAAGTCCTTCCAAACAATGCAGGTGGAAGAGAAGTGATTTCAGAAACGCTCGGTGTCCTCCAAGCTTGAGAAAGCTGGGGGCCCTTCCAACTCTTAAGTCGTCTTTGTCCCCAAATCATGCTCTTAACTGAAAAATGATACCATCTAAATGATTTAGCGTTGCCTTGAAGACGGAGGGGCTGTGTTTTCATTGTTGAAAACACCTCTATAATCTGACACCAGCTGCTGCCAGTTGCCGCCCACCCTAATGAGATGTGCCGAGAGGCAGCCGCGGTGCCAGTCAGACTGGAGCGGTCACTGCAGAGAAAATCAATTCACGTGGTGTCCCAACTGCTCGCGCGAAGAAACCCTAGACCGCCCGCAGCCAGCGCCAGGGCTGACCAGCACTGCAGAGAATTGCCACCTTAAACGTGCATTAAAAAAAAACAAAAACAAACAAACAAACAAAACACAGCCAAATGAATCAATGGTCAGAAATCATCTGCAGACAAATGCCCATTGCAGGTTTGAGGAGTAATTCCTTTTTTTAGATCAAATCGCAGTATTGAGAGGGAAATGCTTTTTCTTCTTGGTTGTCTGGCTTTTTTTTTTTTTTTTTTTGGATGAAAAAGAAGTTGCTAATAAAAAAAAAAAACAATTAGGGGTACATTATGTAAAATGTGGTTTAGGAATACTAGCCAACCCTATCCAGAGAAGGTGCTGGTGAGAAGTGGGAATTTATGTAATAATAGAAAGATGGTTTTTTATTATGATTTTAAACATTTTACTTGAATGAAGGCTGCTCCGGTCCTTACGATCAGATTTTTGTCATGTGTTCGTTTTTGTAAGTACCACAGACATGAAGCGAGATTTTCTTCTCTGACAAGCTCTTATGAAATAGCTTGTATTAAAAGACGAATCTAAACATCCTGCTCTCTATCGCTAATGAAGAAAACTGTTTGAGTTAAAAATGTCTGTTTTTGTAAAACAAATGTGTTCTATATTTTTGTAGATTTTAGATTTTTTACTGATTGGATACTCCAAATTTATCAAGTTCTGCACCACCCAGAGGGAGATTTTGAGGGCCAATAATGAACCACTTAACTCATTCAAAAAAAAAAAAAGATTTAAGAAGACTAGTTAAGGGTTTATTCTTGAATCTGCTAGAATGGCATACGAGTTCAGCCTCTTAACATACTTCCTTTGAGTGACACGAAATTGGTGCTGTTGCTTGTGACGATAGAGAAGTATTGAAGTATTAACTTCTTCTAAAACGAAATCATTCAGACTTAAACAAAAAAAAGTCGATATTTCCTTGCAGGCTGGGAGCACAGAATAAAACCCCAGGGCCTTAAAAACTTCAGCTCTGCCTACAGCAGTTTACAAAATTTCTAAACTGCTCTCAATGTAAATAAAATGCTTAGCGCTATCCTGAGACCAGAAGGAATCTCAGGCTAATAAGGAATCCGGTTTGCATATGCTGTAGAGAGGGTGTCATCTACCCAAGGTTTCGGTGAAAATGAGGTCGCTGTTCCACGTGGACCCATCTGGCATAGAGCAAGCTGCTTTCTTGTTTTTCTAGAATAGTTCTCACTGCCTTACTTAAATCGAGTTGATAAACTTAATGCAACTGTTTCTATGATCCTAGAGGAAGGACTGAAATGTTATTGAAAACTTTCTGACTGTAGTGAGCTTTAGGATTTTAACTGCACTACTGTGTTTGGTGACTGTGCCAGTCGCTTGCTTTCTGTGTGTTTGCCCCGCCTTTGGTATCTTAGCAAAGAAAAATATTAAAAAAAAGAAAAAAAAAAGAAAAAAAAAGAAGAAAAAAAAGGTAAAAAGAAAAAAAAAGAGGAAAAAAAAAGTGAAAGAAACATGAGAGCCACATTCCATTTCTAGCACTTTGGGCGCTCTTTTGGTATTCTTTTGTGTCTTCTGAGCATCGTCAGATGCGACAGGCAATAATTCTGTTTGTGACACTGGGAACACCCCTCCTCTTTGTGGCGTGTGTGTTGATTCCATTTTGTCCAGTGCTACCGTGTCCTTATTTCCCCCTCTGACACAGGCCTTCTTTCCAGAACATTTGTAACTTGTAATACAAACAAGTGACAGCCACAGTGATGCAGTGTCAGTTTCTGAATGTCACCAGGTCCTCCTATCTAAACATGTCAAGTTTCTTCCCTGTAACTTCTGTAGTCTGTGATGCTGGTCATAATACTGTCTACATTCCTACACAAAGAAAAAAAAAATCTATCTTGGAGGAAATCTGAGATCAATAGCGTAGAGGATTTTGTTGCTATGCTTGTAACAAGTAGAAAACTTTGTATTTAAAGTTTATTCTTGGTCATTATTTATTATTATAATACATCAGTTGACAGAACTTTATTCTGGTATAGAAAGTATTAAAAGTTGTTTTTTCAGCAATGACTGTTTTCTTTCCGCTGTTAGAATAAAATGTCTTTGAAGCAGTCCGGTTTTATCCAGTGTTTTACGCAATAAAACCTCTACCTCTGGAAAAAAAAAAATCTTTTCCTATTCACTGATGTTTATTAGGAAGAGTAAAACGTGTTCTTGCAGCTTTGTCAGACTTTGCTAAGGCTTGGTCAAACCCCGCTTATTCATAAAAACCTCCGCAGTATCCTGGGGGGGTGGTCCCCACAGCCTCGGGCTGTTCGAGCCCCGTGAGTATCTCTGTGCCGTATACACAACGTTGAGTGCGTGTGTGTGTGTGAGTGTGTGCGCACACCCATGTGCATGTGGGAAATACACTTCAAAGGTTCGTGGATCCTGGTTTCAGTAAGGTAAAACCAATGGAAATACAAGTGCTTTTCCTATCGCCGTAATTATGTAAGACGCTGAAAGCATTGGGATCTATTATTCCCCTTTATTGGTAGAAAGTTGTTTAAAAAATCATTAAATACAAGGAAGGCTTTTTCAGAGGATAATCTGAATTCTTCCTCTGGAAGAAAAGGAAAAGAATAGAGAACAGTAAAATCTATGGTATAAGGGCTACTGAGAACGCAGCCAGCCCTCTGACAGTGATTTGAGAGGGTCTGAAGTGTGTTCCCCACACTTGATGAGCAGAGTCGCTTTTTGATTTGTTTTTCATTGCTGTTGATTTGGTGTGAAAGCCAAGCTTGCATAATGCAGGCTGCAGCTCTGGAGTACTGAGGGCCCAAGGAAAGGTTGCAAGCAAAAGCATCCACCCACGTTGCGTAGGAATTTGTAAATCACCGTGTTTCTTTCAGGATGCCAGACTATTGGCCTCGCTGCATGGGAGCCGGGGCGACTGGAATGGAATTTTTGACAGACCTGACTGTCCATTGTTATGACCAGCAAACAGCACAGGTGAGTCACGAGGTAACAGGGAAGGGTCAGGAAGTGACCCCATCAGGGCGGAAGGTTCCAACTTCACGTACGTGGTGGATCCCAAACCGAAATGCCTCCAGGGGCCAGGCAAAGCACCTCAGTGGGGGAAAGAGGTGAGTAAGGATGGGGGGAGGGTCTCGGGCGGGGGGGGGTGGTGTGTGGACCCTTAGCAACTGCTTGTCATCACCACGAGGAATGTGGCATCAGGGCTTCTGAGTTTTCTAGAGACACCGGATACCTGGATTTTGCATTAAGTCTCTCAGTTTTTACAGGTTGGCTCAAAATGTGTTTTCAAGACCTGTATAATAAAGATGAATGAAATGTGGTTTATCTGTAGAATGGAATATTATTCTGCCATGAAAAGGAATAGAGCACGGATGCAGACTAAAACATGGACAGACTTTGAAAACAGGATGTTGGGCGAAAAAAGCCAGTTATAAAAGACCACATGTTATATGATCCCATTTAGAGGAAACGTCTAGAATGTCCAGAATAGGGCTTCAGGACAGGTTGACGGGCTGGGGGAGGGGAGAAT
The DNA here is from genome assembly GCF_028018385.1 of Neofelis nebulosa. Lineage (NCBI taxonomy): Eukaryota > Metazoa > Chordata > Mammalia > Carnivora > Felidae > Neofelis > Neofelis nebulosa. Next base: position 22,375,438 of record NC_080798.1, on the reverse strand, counting down.
GGGGAGTGACTGCTCACGAGTTCAAGGTTTCTTTTTGGAGTGATAAAAATGTCCTAAAATTAGGCCGCAATGAGGGTTGACCAAGCCTGAATAAACTAAAACACCACTGAGTTGTACACTTTTAAAGGGTAAATTTTATGATATGTGAATTACATCTCAATAAAGCTGTTATAAAATAAAAATAAAGCCAGAAGGCGGCCTTTCTGAGAAGCATCAATACAGATTTCCATCAAAATGTTTTGGGCCCTCAACAGTCATAGACGACTGTCTTCTTGTAGACAATTACAAAACAAGGGGTGTACAGACTTAAATTTGAGCCCTAACTCTACTACTTACTGGCTGCTTGATCTTGAACGATTTAACAGTCCTGGGTTCATCGGTGGTATCTGTGAAACAGTGAAATTGAACGCAATCAAGTAGGGGAGATCATGGTTACGTTTTGTAAATTTTCGGTGTTGGGCTGCTGTGGTGTAGTGAGTTAGGGATAAACTTGGGATTGATTTCACACCTATGAAACACTGTATGCTGAAGCCCCCATGTTTGGGGAAAGGCTCTGATGGTCAGGGTTCTTCCACACCCACCTGCTTCAGACAATAAGGTCCTGGACGGATGTCTTCTACTCTGTTTTCCAGTTTCCTCATTAAAGAAAAAAATCACGGCGTTAATAACTTCCTTGACGTTTTCACAATATTGGGAAGCGTCTGGGGAAAGTGTGGGGTATAGCAGGAAAAGAACTGGTCCTGGGATTTGATGCTATTCCACTCGCTTGTTCAGTAAAGCTTACAAGGGACCTACTGTGTGCCAGGCATCGGGCCAGGAGCTGGAGAGACACCAGCAAGTCAGGGATCAGGCCCATAGATCACTGTCTGTGGAGAAAACAGACTTCAGTCTGATAATCGCAGAGGTAAACCTAAAATACCCGGAAGACGAGATTCAGAAATAACGTGGATTTCTCACGTCAGGGAAGACTTCCTTAGCAGTGACAGTGACCGGAGACGTGAGGGAGAGTGAGCTGGGTACAGGAACAGCATGTGCAAAGGGCCGGCTGGGCATGGCGAGGGCTCTGATCTCCTGTCTCCGCCTCTCAGTGGCTGTGTGATCCTGGCAGATCATCCCCATGCCCCAAATTTGCTTCTTTATCTATAAAGTGGAAAGCGGTGTCCATAACAAAAGGCTGTCTGTGCCATTAAATGAGATAGTACACATGCAGAGAGCAGGCCAGGCACGGCCAGGTTTGGAGGACTGTTATTAAAAGCGACAACGGCTAGGAACCCACTTCACGTTGAAACACAGCGCATTCTGCAGCCAAGAGAAGAGTCGATGTCGAGGGATGCAAATGACTTCAACAGATTGACAGGATCGGAGAGAACTGGCAGTTACCGCTCACGCCTGGAGGCCTCAGTTCCCTGGGAAGGAGTGGATGGGAGTCTCCTGTATCCAGTTCGGGGTCTTTGTACGGCGGCAGTTCATCCCTGTGCGGACGAGCTTGGCCACACCGGTGCTGGCAGCTGTTCCATCTGCCGGAGGATTCTACGTAGGAGGGCAAACATCCTGATTTTCCCAGGACGTGGGGCTTTCAGTGGTAAAAGCCAGGGCAGTGCCGGACAAACCCGAATGATTGCTCACCCTGGGTCTCAGCCCACTGTTGCTGCCGGCCACCCGGGAGGCCAAGGCAAGGCCCATCTGGGGGAGCCCAGGGGCTGAGACTTGGGTCCAAGGCGTCCCTGCCATAGCCCCCTTTGCTGTGAGGACGAAAGGGGACAGGGCACACGAAGCACTTCACACGGCACCTGGCACATGGTCATCACTTTATCTATTCTTGCTGAGGGACTGAAGCAATGTTTGTTCCTACTTCCGACCGGATGGGGAACGGCTCACGCGTGAATTTCTTTTCCTGGCAGCCAGAAGCTGCTGAGATGCTGAGAGTCAGTGTTAAGGTACTATTTTGTGCTGAAACTTTTATAAAGATAACCCTGCTGTCTCTTGTAGTTTGGGATTTGCACACTTCCTTCCCCTCTCTGTTTAACATCTGTATTGTAACAGTATATTATGAAAACCTCACCTGGTGTATTGTAAGCACAATCCCAAGGAAATTAGTGTTAAATATTGTGATCTTCTTTTCAAGATAGAAGGGCTGGGCACGTTTAACCGAACTAGAGGTATGTTTCCATGGGGAAGGAAAAAATTTCAGAGTGTAATGCAATATTAAAAATGTCGCCCAGCTGAGCATTGCATGTTAGGGGCTTGTGTAGAGTTTTACTCTCTTCACCTGTTGGTGCTAAGAGGAAAGAGAGAGACAGAGAGAGGGAGGGAGGGAGGCTGGGAGGGGAGAAGAAGGGCTTATGTGAACAGGGAAACCACAAGCAAAGAGGAGGGGGAAAATTTAAATGATCCCAGACCGAACTGTTTTGCTGTTAATACAGAAATACAGTGCAAGACACATTTAATGGGCTCTATTTTTTATTATACTATGCTGAATAATTAAGTTTGAGGCTAAGTGTCACATGGATTTATCTTTTAATTAAAAAAGCATGGTTCACGCATATTTGAGTGGTAGTCCAAATAAATGCAATATAGAAATTTATGTTTGTTTATCTAGGTGTTAATTACCTAGAGATTGTTCTGGATTACTTCTTTTTATAAAGTGTCATAGGCTCGTGTCAGAACGAATAAAGCTTGCCCATGGAACCTTATCAATTTGCTAACTATAGTGCTGGTCTGACCTGCAGGGGGGCAGGGGAAAACTTTGGGGATTGTTATGTATACACACGCCCACATTCAACCCACACCAAATAAAACAGTCCTTTTAGGAAATATTTCTAGGACATAAAGGCACAAATATATCTTCCTTGTTTTACAGCCTCTTGTCCACAGCTATTTATAAAACATGTGATTATTTATGCATTGGGTTATGAGAAGTTCGCGGTGAAGGAGGCTCCATCAATCCGGTTACCTGAACCCCGGAGAGGTGGAGGCAGTCTTTTCCAGTAGAAATGGGGCCGGACAGGAAGTTGGCTGCTGTGATTTGTCTAAAATATGTCAACCTCCTGGCTGCTCCCAGAAAAGGCAGACAGTGGGAGAGGGAGGGATAGCAAAGTTGAGGGTTAGAGGTCACATTTTTTTAAATCAAGGATGCACACTGAGAAAGTAAAACCACAAGCCCCCCCCCCCCCCAATTGTTCATCATACCTTGGGTCAGCCCCTGCCTTTTTCTTTGTTTACAAAGTGATTTTTGGTGGCAGGTTCAGTCAAATGGCTTGGAAGAAACCGACAGCTTTGGTCAAAAGGTTCAACTTCAAAGAAATAGATTTTCCAAGGGCAGGAAGAATTCCAAACCGATGTAGGAATGTCTAAATTGGGCGCGCTCCTTTGTTCCGGGGGTTCGCTTTTCTTGCGTTTTCTGCATCGCCTGGCCTCTTTCTACTGCGCACCACGCCTCCATTTTTGGCTGTCAGATGCCCAGAAAATCAATAAAAGTAACTGCGGGTCCCAGAGGGCCCTCCCCGGGGTGCAGGGAGCCCAGGAGGGGAGCCCTGGACCGGCACCCAACTGTGCTTCTCTCCTGCCCGAGCTGGGGGAGCCTCGGGAACCCCCAAACAGCAAACCAGCCCAACGTGGACGCTCTCCGCTGGGTAGGGCTTCATTTCAATGTTTGTTTCCGTCCTCTGGGGGACTGGCGGACCGCAGGGTCACTGGGCGGCGCGCCTGGATTGGTGCGCCCAGCGGGCACTGAGCCGGGCGCGGCGCCAGGCGGGGGCGCCCCGGGCCTTCGTGTCGCCGCGGGGGCGGGGGGGCGGGTTTCCTCCGCGCGGACCCCTGCACCCCGCCTCTGAGCCAGCCCCGTGCCCCCCACCCCCCGCCCCAGGCGATCGCCGCAGAAGACAATGTTGTTGGCCGGAGCGGGGAGAGGGTCCCCGCCCCAAGGCGCGGCCCGGAGCCCGCTGGTCCCCAGGGCTGCTCTTCCCGAGAGGTAGGGGACACATGCGGAGAGGCGCTCTCCGTGGAGTTGGGCACCGAGGAGGGCGCGGGGATTCCGCGCGGCGCCCGCCCGCTGAGAACCCCATTACCGCGGACAAGGATCAATGCCTCATTTTTTAAAAATTATTGACACTTAAACTCTATTTTCCTCTCAAATCGCTAACCATTTCCTCCCTGGATCATTGCTGTTGTCAGAAATTGGGCCCCAGCAGCCCTGGGGGTGAAGTGGGGGTGCCGCGGGGCGGGGGAGCCCGTCCCTTGTTCGTGCCTGAGCCCCAGGTGCTGTGCACACAGCGGAGGACGGCAGAGGGTCCCTGCCCAATCCCTTACCCCTCACCCCCAGCCCCCACCGAGTCAGACAAACAAGGGGCTTTGTTGGCAAGCGGGGTGGGGAGCCCCTCTTCTAGAGCAGTGGTCAGAGAGACTCTTAGCGCCGAATATCTCTAGTGAGGGGTCACTGGGTGCCTGCGGGTCCCCACCAGCCTTATCGAAGGAAGGTCCTAGGTGCAGGTTGTCGCCAGTGTGGTGTTCAAAGCTCCGTCTGGAGGTGGTAGAACAGGCGCCTGCAGGGCTTTATGGGCTAGGACATTGGTCTGGAAAGATATGGAAGAACCACATGCCCAGAAATATCAGCTTTTTTTGTGTTTTTTTTTTAATGTTTTGCGTTTCTTGAGGTGAAATTTACATAACATAAAATTAACCTTTTTTAACTGTACAGTTTGGTGGCTTTAGTACCTTCACTGTGTTACGTTCGGAAACACGTTCCTTACCCTGGAAGAAAAGCCATACCCCGTAAGCAGTCCCTGCTGTATCCGCCCCCCCGTCCCAGACTCTGCCACCACCAATATGCTCTTTGTCTCCCTGGATTTGCCAATTCTGGATATTGCATTTAAATGGAATCGCACAATCTGTGACCTTTGGCGTCTGACTCCTTCCACTTAGCATCGCGTATGTCTTTCCTTTCCATGACTGAATAATATTCCATTGTATATATTGTTTACACCACAGCTTGTTTTTCCATTCATCCGTTGATGGACATTTGGGTTGCTTTTGCCTCTTGGCTGTCTCAAATAATAGCACCGTGCCTATTTGGGGGCCTGCTTTCAATTATTTGGGGTATATACCTAGGCGTGGAATTGCTGGGTCACTGGGTAATCCTGTGTTTAAATTTCTGAGGAACAACCAACCTTTATCAGCTTTTTTTTAATTTAAATTTTTTTATTTTTAAATTTTTTTTGATGTTTATGTATTTTTGACACAGAGAGAGACAGAGCAGGAGCAGGGGAGGGGCAGAGAGAGAGGGAGACACAGAATCCGAACCGGGCTCCAGGCTCTGAGCCATCAGCACAGAGCCCGACGCGGGGTTCGAACTCACAAACTGTGAGATCATGACCTGAGCCGAAGCCGGACGCTCAACCGACTGAGGCACCCAGGTGCCCCGAGCTTTTTCTTCAACCAATCAGTTCCTGGCACCACAATGCTTAACACCTTCTAGTGGCTTCCCTTACATTAGAATAAAATCCATTCTCCTTACCATGGCCTTCAAGGCCCTAAATGATCTGATCTCGCCAGTCTCTCGAACTCCACCCCTCACTTCTCCTCAACGCCCCCCCTCTCTAGCCAGAATTATTTTTGTTTTTAATTTTTTTGTGCTTTAGAGTTGCCAAACCTATTCCTGTCCCAGGGCCTTTACATTTGCTCTTCTCTCTTGCCCTTTCTGTCCTGGGCACCTTCACCTTGTTAGGTTCCAACTCAGATGTCCCTCATAGAAGCTTTCTGTCACCACTCGATCTGTGTTTCCCTGAGCCTCGTGCCATGCCACAGTCTGCTATCCTGTGTCTACCTTCCTTGTGGCAGTTATTAATTACTCTCTAAAAATACCTTGCTTCCCCCTTGGTTTACGTGCTTCTGGTCTGCCTTCCTTACTGGAATATAATTTCCATGAGATCAGAGACAGTGCCTGGTGTAGAGTAAGACCTCAAATAAAAGGCCTCAAATAAATACTAATCACTAGAGTATTGTGGAAATTTTGTTAGCTGTTGCAAATGTTCCCTCAGCAATCTCCAGAAATGAGGTCCCCAGACAAAGAAGAATATTGACTGCCTCAAAGGCAGAGAACCATGCACCCTTGACAACTGGGTGTGGTCCTCCCTGCTTATAGTGTGGGTACAGGTCTGTGGGTGCACGGGAGGGGTCCGCAGTCCACCTCAGGGACAAAACTGTTCTGATATCCCCATGCATTGGGTTCATCTGAGACCAGCTCCCCAAGCTCTACAAAAGAGCTCACAGCTGTCGAGTGGGTAGCAGCTGTCAGGAAACTTGGATTCAAGTCCAACCCGGGCACATGCCTTTTGTTGCCCTGAGCCTCAGTTGCCTCATCTGTAAAAGAGGCTGCTGACACCTGCCATCCGTGAGCCACGCATGAGATCGTGGGGAGGTGTTTTGCCAATGGACATGAGACACACATCGGTCATTATCACAACCATTAGTATGAAAAAATAGGCGGGTCCTGCCTGTGCCAAGGCGCGGGTGGGGAGGACAGAGCCCGGCAGCCTGGTCAGCATCTGCTGCGGCCACCCTAGATCCCTCTCCCGCCCTGTTGACCCTGGCCACACTCATGCCTGTGACCCTGGGGTCAACGCCTCTTCTTAATGCCTTTCCATTTCTCAGTTTGCTGACTGGGGTGATTTTCGGTGAGGTCCACATAAATACTTCAAAAATAATTCACGATGAAGAGGAACGCTTCTGGAATGGATGATGGCACCAGGAATTAAACGCTTTATAGGGCCGAGCGTAAATTATTTTAATGCATGTAATAGATCCGCCCAGGGAGACTTGAGCCCCTCTAGGTCATGCCTCTGTGCCCCCAGGGCCCAGGGGGTGTTGGGAGCAGGTGGCTGGGAGCCTGCTCTGCTGGGGCGTGAATCATTCCCCTCTCCAAAGACCAATTCCCCCAGCACTTAGGTCCTCCTAACCTGAGGAAAGAATGGAAGGTTTCCACGTCTGGCCAGGCAGAGACAGGAGCCAGGGGACCGGTGGGGCAGTGTGAGAGCATTTGTTAGCAATGACGACGGTCTGACCTGCACCCTGCCTTCCATTCATTGTCTGCCCCTCTGGAGGGGGGTGAGGAATGCTGCTATATGGCACCAGGCATTTAAAATATTTTGTCTTCCTTGAAAATGTTGGGCGGCAGGACTAATGTTCCAGTTCAGGTCCTCAACAAACAACATTTTACATTTACACTCATTGCAAGTTAGCGCAGGAAGAAATCTTAGGGAACGCTGTGCCCAGCATACCCATTCAAGAGAAGAGAAGCTCAGGGTTGTGGTCCCCCGGACATGGAAAATAAACACACGTGTGATATCTAAGGGCTATCTAAGTCATATTTATAGAGCGATATCTAAAGATTGTTGTTGTGGCTTTGTAATTACTGAAGAGGTTTGTAATCCCAGATGAAAGCATTCATTGATTCCAGGATGTGTAACCATGACCTCTATGGTCAGGCAAAGCATAGTGACAGTGCTTTATGTAGACCAGTTGTCTCATATCTGGAAAGAAGCTTTTATTCACTCAACGTGTAATGATGAGCATGCATTGGTTCTAGGGCATGTGCTGGGTGTTGGCCGGACAACTCTGAGCCAGATGTGAACTCTGCTCTCAGGAGACCTGCAAATGCTTGGTGACCTTAGGAAAGACCCACATCACAAAGCTTCAAGTGATACAGGCAGTGGGCTCTACTGAGTTCTGGGGCAAGTCTCCTTCCACAGGTAGCCCCTTGATCGTCTGTCCATCTGTATCTGGGATGCCACCCTCAGTGATTCCATCACACACACCAGAGTCAATGTGATTGAGCATAAGAGCAGTGGGGATAGAACTTAGAGAGAGCAACCGTTTCCAGGGAAAGCATGGTGAGGTGAGGTGATGGGGCCTTGAAGGAAAAATAGGATCTGGATGTGAGAGGCAGAGGGAGGGTGGGGAAGGAGGTTCCAGGAGAGAGGGTCAATGTGCCCCAAAGGTTTCTGAGGGCGTTTTTCAACCAGCAAATGGACCAGGAGGGTCCAAGCCCAAAGATGGGATGAGGGGTTGCGGGATGAGGCTTCTACAGGCAGGTGCTTATACCAGATGTCTATCGATGGATGAATGGATAAAGAAAATGTGGTGCATATATATAATGGAGTATTACTTGGCAATCAAAAAGAATGCAATCTTGCCATTTGCAAACTATGTGGATGGAACTGGAGGGTGTTATGCTAAGTGAAATGAGTCCGTCAGAGAAAGACAAAAATCATAGGACTTCCCTCGTATGAGGACTTTAAGAGACAAAACAGATGAACATAAGGGAAGGGAAACAAAAATAATACAAAAACAGGGAAGGGGACAAAACAGAAGAGACTCATAAACATGGAGAACAAACTGAGGGTTACGGGAGGGGCTTGGGGGGGGGGATGGGCTAAATGGGTCAGGGGCACTAAAGAATCTACTCCTGAAATCATTGTTGCACTATATGCTAACTAATTGGGATGTAAATTTTAAAAAATAAAAAATAAAAAAAAAAGTGTTAAAAAAATAAATCTATAGGCAGGTGCTCATAGAATGGCCCCAGTGTGTTTTCCCAGTATTTTTCATTGTCATGTAGATCAGGAGGGGACTGACGGATTCTGTTACTGAAAGAAGTTAGGCTGGCTGGTAAGGAAATAAATCATGCTACACTCCAGGAGGACTTGAGAATGGGAATGAAAATTGTAGCCCACAGAGGGAATCTTTTGAAGCGGTTGATGATTACTGTCCACCAATGGTATAAATTGAGTGTATCATCTCCTCCGTTAAGCCTTCCCTGTCCACCTCTGGGGCAATTAGTTTCTGTCCGTGCTCCCAAAACACAAGGCTCTGGGACAAGAGTTCAGGACTGACCACAGTGTGTCCTGGCAGGTTCTGCTTGTCTCCACCGCAGCTGCCCTGGGTCATTTGAGGGCAGTGGCCCGGCTGGTTCGTTCCTGGATTCGTGGTGACCCGTAACGGAAGCCTCATGTATGCTTCCTGGTTCTGTCTGTATAAATAAACCAAGTTTAAAATCTGGACTTCCTGAATTTTTGTTCAACACAACCACACCATCTCCCATTTTAGGTTTCTGGAAAGAAACCACTCAAACCATCAAAAATATAATTGGCTCTTGGATGGCAAGCTTGTTCAGAGCCAGAATGGTGTATACCTCATAGCATTAGCAAGGCGCCTGGCACCAGTGTGCATCCAGTCAATGTCCACAAAAGGCGCACCGCGGGGCCGCAGCTCATGTTGTCAATGCCCTGCTCCAGGTCCCCTTAGCCCACCTCCGAGTCCCTCTGCAACTGTGGCGGACAGTTCCCAGCCACTGACAGCTTCTTGTATAAAGAACCATAGGAACATGCCCAGCGGCAGGGAAGCCTGGATGGGCTGGGGATTTCATGCCCCCTCCCCCATCCCCCGCCGCCCGCACCCCGGGACAGCCTTCAGTCGATGAAAGAAGGGAGTCAGTGAATACATGCCCAGACACTGGTGACCTCTGCAGTCCTCAAAGGGCCCTCCCAGGACTGAGTCCCACTGGCCCATTGGGGCATCCAGTTCTGGCTTTTCTCCCATCCTTGCCTCCCACCCCCTCCCCTCATCTGTGCTTCCTGGGGGTCATCTCCTAAATGAACTACCTGCACCCACATTCTTGTCTCACCTTCCTCTGGGGAGGAACCCAGGCCAAGACTGGAGCTAAATAAATACATGAATGAATGTTGAATGAATGAAGGCACACAGGAATGGGTGCGTGTGTGTGGAATGGCGGAAAGACGAGAGGGGTCTGAGAATGAGCTCTGCACACCCCACAGTCTTCTCTGGGCTGCTCTGGGGCCAGGCTGGTGGAGGGGAAGGCTGTGCGGGGCCTTCCTACAGCACAGACTCAGGTAGAGAGGACGGCGTCTTGGTGGTCTTGTCTCTGCACCGCCACGGGGACCACGAGGCCTTTGTCCCAAAGATGTGAGTATAGTCGGGGACCGGCACTCAGCCGGGTTCCTGGAGCACGCTTCCACCTGGAGTCCCAGGAAAGTCCAGCCATCCGTGCTGGAGGGAGGGAGAAAGACAGGTGTCCTCCACACTGCAGTGAGACCATGCGTGTTTGGAGCAGAGTCTTGCAAAAATAACACGGAGGCCCAGATAACTGAGATGGGAGAGGGGAATATGGAGAGTGGGGCCGAACGAGGAGAGGATTCGGCGCCTCTTCCAGATGGCTCCTTCCCACCCCCCACCCATTTTGATACGAGGACAGGAACGCATCATGTACCTGAAGGCGGAAACAGAAGGCTCCACCGAAGATTGGACGGAGAAAGCCAGACGCTGCGGAACAGCCAGCCTTCTCCCGGGACCGGCTGTGAGCACTGCTAAGAATAGACCCGGGCCAGGACGGAGTCTCTCTCCGCAGGAGTCTTGGGAACATTCTAAACTCGTGCAGCCGAGCCCACTCGCCGCAGCCTGGCTGGGAGGGGGGCTCAGAGCGCACGGCCTCCACCTCTGCAGCTGCGTGCAGAGCAGTCCTTTCTGGAAGCAAATGGGTCATCATTTGCAGCAGGAACATGGCCTTCCCTTCCTGCGGCGGGCTCAGTCACTTTGCATCCCCGGAATGATTTCAGTCACTGTGTATATGCACCAAGTGTCTACTGCATGCATCGTCTGTGCCTGGCACTGAGGGACGCAGGAGAGAGGAAACGTCCCTGCCCTTGGAGATCTGGAGTCCGCTTGCTGACCTAAGACCATTGGATGGGGTGGGGAAGAGAATCCCGGGGAATTCACCGGGTGTAGAGCCTGGAGAGAGACTTTGGCCGATGGCGGGGGCGGGTACAGAAATAGGACCTCGATGGGGGGAAGCTTGGCCGCGGAGCCAGGGAGGAGAGAGCTTGGGGTGTCCTCGGGCTCCAGAGCTTCCCAGGAGACCGCTAGGTGGTGTCTATGAAGCCAGCAGGGAAGCGGAGTCACAGGCCACGGCTGCACCAGGCGGGCAGGGACCGGCTGAGTAGAAGCGGGACAGGAAGGGAGTGCGCTCTCTCTCGAAATCTGGCAATGGGAGATACGGTCAGTGTCGGGGTCAGTGGAGCAGAAGGTCAGCGTGGCAGGCTGCTAGTGTGGGGGTCGTCCGTGTCACGGCCGCTGTCGTTTGAAGAAGCGCATCCCCTACACCAAGTCGCACAGCCGGGTGGGAGCAAGTCCTGGCCTCCGGCCGACACACGGCAGACTCCGGTGCTCCAATCCGGCCCATCTCCGGAAACCCCCAACCCACCTGTTAAGGTAGAAAATCGAACGCTCCTTCAACAGTTACTCCTCGAATAAAATCCTGCAGTTTGAACAGCACCAGGCCTAAGTGGTTTAGTTTTTAGAGGCCGGTAACAAAAGCTCATGGATGGGGGCAAGGCTCACGGTCCTCAGAGGAACAGAGCCATGGCTCTGACCCCAGGACCCCTGACGGGACAACACTGTGCATGCACCTTGGGCTCGAGGATGGCTCTGTAGAGCTGCTGTTTGTGATCGCATGCACTTGTTAGAGGGATGTTTGCTGAGCACCTACTGTCCCTGGTGTGCACCGAGGAGGGGCTGTGTCTGGTGTCTTAGGCTCCCAGGGGACACCAGTTTGGGCACAGGAATGAGGACCCTGACCTTGTCCATGCATTCCTTAGTGCAACCTTCAGATGTGTTTCAAGAGCCTTCTCTGTAGTAGGTATTCACCGGGGCTCCCTCTTGTGCGGAAGCTGGGTCTCTGGGAGGAGATAAAGAAATAAATCAAGGTTTTTAAGGAATGTCATCTCAGAAAAACAAAGTACAGTGACTTTACTGTGATTTCCCCTGACGTAAGGCCTCAGGCTTTATCTACCACTCTCCGGTAGAAGGGGCCAAGGAGGAGAGAGCAGCAGGGACCCCTACGCTTCACTCTACCCGCTGCCTTGTGGTTGGTGGGATTTAGGACTTGCCATCCCCAGAGCGGCTGCGTGGATGTCAGCCTGACAGACACCGTTAATGCCTCCTGGGCCCGATCAGCTTGTCCTTCCTCCCTGAATTCTGTTTGCTGTTCCTGACCAGTGTGGGTCTCCTCTCCCCTTCATCTTTTAGAAATCCAATTTTACAAGCTGTTGGTCTTGAGTGTGGACTGTTGCATTTTATTAATTTGGGAAAATATTATTTTTAATGACTCCTGTAGCCAAAGCTTCCCCCGCCCCCAGCTGCCGCCCACGGGGAGGACCCCTTTGTTTGGGCTCTTTTCGTCATCCGGAGCACGAAGGGCCTGTTGTGGGCAGTGCGTGGCCGCACAGCATTGCGATTAAGCGTCCTGGCCTTCTCCTCGGGCTGTCACCGTGAGAGGGGAAGCAGTACTTTTGGGGTTTTGCTTTTGTAATTTACTAGGCAGTTCTTAGCACACCCAGTGATCCTAGCACGCCCAGTGATTCCTGGTGGCCTGCATGGACCAGTTCCACTCGCTGACACAGGAGCAAGATGGAAACGAACCCCGTTTCTAGACTGTCTTTTCCATCCTTGTCTCAAACGAGGCCATTTGGCAGGGGATGGAGTGTATGGTCGTGGCGGGCACTCTAGAGATGGTTCCTTGCTGCCCATTGTGTGGCAGCTGAACCCCTTTGCGGGTTCCTCTGACCGCTCACCCTGGTACCCAGCCTCTGCTCCCTTGGGTCCACCAGCTTTATCTGTTTGCACGCCCCCAGTTCGGTGTCCCTGGAAGCTCTGGCCCGTCCACACTGTTCTCTGTAGCAGCGCTTCAGGACTCAGTTTAGACCCTTCTTCCCCTGGAAGCCCTCCATGGTTCCTGCAGACCTCAGCGGTCCCTCTTCCTCTGAGCTTCCATGGCCTTTCTGATCCAAGTCGCGTGGCTTGACCACACGTTGGCCTGGGCTCCCTCCACTGAAAGGACCAGGGACCAGGCTCTTGAATCACTCTTCCCGTGCATCCTGGGGTGTCCAGAATGGGAGGGGAGATCACGAAGGGCTTGCTGTGAGGTTGACCGATTGATCCAATGATGGCTGGCTGAACCTGTGGTCTGTGTAGTGGGGTGGATTGGTGGCTCTTTGGGGGCTTCTAAGACCAGAAAGTGCAGAAGGATGAAGTTGCAAACAATAGGGAAACAGATCTTCCTAGAGGTCTCCTGCCTTGCAGGTGGGGTCCCTCATTTACAATCCCAGAACTGCAGACCTGGTGATATGGGGCAGTAAGCCCCCAACCTGCCCCCGACCCACGGATCAGCATGGTTCAGAGAACCCTCTTACCGCTAATAGGGTCATCATTTAACTGATGGCTGCTTTCTTTACCAGCGGCCCTTAGCAGCTCAGAGAGCCTTGTGTGAGCCTAAGCAAATAATGCCTGATGCTTATTTTTTCGTATTGGCTCCCCCTTCCCCCCACTGGTTCAGGATGGCATTGGAATTCTAATGGCCCCTTCTGAGGACACTGCCATTAAACAGAATGTGTTATTTAAATCGGAAATAACAATGGCACAATCTGTTAACTTGCTTATCTTTATTAGACATCGGTCAGTAGTTAAGTACAGGCGGGTTCAGTGCCTGCTGCTTCCTTTCCTTTACCGTGTTGGCTTCTCTTCTCTACTGGGTTGGCTTCTCTTCTCTACTGGGTGGGAGTTCACGTGCGAATCTGCGTGGAACCACAGAAGCAACTCAGATTCTTTCGTTGGACAGACCCGAACTTGAATCCCAGCCGTGCTTCCGAATCGGTGTGCGACCTTGGGCGGGTCCTGTGGGCTCATCTCTGCGGGGCTGTCGTGAGAGCCACGGGCCATGTGCCGGCCATCCTTATGGCGGATGGCGATAACGCGCAGGCCTGTGTGGGTGAGCGGTGGTAATGGAAGGACTCGGCCTTTCGGTTCACTGCGGCATTCCCCTAAAGTAGATCATTATTCTGTATGGAATAAATAGTGTTATCGGGCTGATATGCTTAAGGCTAATGAGCCCATGTCTAGCATCTGAGAAGCCAGATAACAAGACATGTTTTTCTCCATTGGCTTCTATTGATGTATTAATTAATGAAATCCAAGATTCCCCTTTGAGCTGGAGGAGTGTTTAAATCACTCCCGAGCTGTACGTGGCACAGCTTCTCTCTTGCTCCCAGGTGCTGCAGGGGGTTGGGAAAGGGCAGCCAGGTCTTCCTCTCTGGCCTGGCTCGGGTGGGAGTGGGCACGGGTACGGGTCTGCGTCAGTCACGAAGGGTAGCCCGGAGGGCCGCCGGAACAGGCTTGGCTTCTGCTTCAGCCCCCTCCCTTCCTTTGGCATTTTTGCACCTTCCAAAGTGCCCCAAGACATGACCTCTCGACTCCCTGTCCTGATACTGCCTGAACACCTGCCCACGAATGAGGTTGTGTGTGAATCCCGGGCAAGGCTGTCCTCACACTGTTGGCTGGTTTGTTTTCAGGGATCATCTACTATTGCAAGTGACAGCATGGTAAATGTCACAGTGTTGGCAACAGATATGTTTGGGTGGAAGCCTGACTCTGGCACTTAGTATCTGCACAAACTTAGTCAAGTTGTTGGAAGTCTCTGAGCCTCAATTTCCTGGTCTGCGAAATGGAGATGAGGAGGAGGGGCGAGGGGGAGGAGGAGGAGGAGGAGGAGGAGGAGGATGACGATAGTATATCCCAAAGGGCTGTTTGTGAAGACGACAGGACCTGGACCTGGCGTGGGCGACCAAGTTCTTGCGAGAGACTCTGCATAAGGCACATAATTAAGGGTGACAGCGATGGTGATTATTTGTAAGGGCGATAGCGTAGCTTATTAGATATGGAATGAGGGGAATAAGATTGGTAGAAAAATACTTCTTAGAAAAGTGGAGTTACATTATTTTTCCTGCCTTCTAGTAACTTTAGCTTCTCTAAAAATCTGTCAAGAACATACAGTAAGAAACCTGCTTCCATATTCAAAGTCAGTGTGTGATTAGCACCTTATTTTCTATACAAAGGAGAAGGGCATTTGGAAAAAAAAAAAAAAGTTGTCTTCATCAGTGGCTCAGCTCACACTTCTTTCAACAACCCTGCAGAGAATATTCATTTGCATCTCAGCCCCCGAAGTAACCGCTTACTCTGTAGCCCATAGTTAAACCTGTGCCCCTGTTCCCCATGGCTAATGAGCACCTCACCCGCCGTTGGTGAGTGTGCATCCCTGCACACCACGCACCCAGTCCAAACCTATAGTCCAGCGAAAGTGCTTTGCAGCCTGCTCTTGCACATGCGAAAATTCCCAAGACTGTGGCTGTGACCTCCCAACCTGAAGGAGCAAGGCAGCCTGGAACATTCCACATTCCAGCCGCCCTTGCCCACCTCCCAGGGCCTCTGGGAGCAGGGTCTTGGGGGAGCACGGTAAGGTGTCCTACGTCTCTCTGGTCTGTAATCACACAGCTGTGACCGGTAGCACCGTGGTGGGAAACGTGCCCTGCAGGCCCCAGGGCGCTCCAAGGTGAACCTCCGCGGGTCTCCTCTGATTCCTCGACTGATGCTCGACAGAGGGCACCACGTGGCCTCCACTGGCTTCCCGCTCATGCTGCAGGGACACGGTGGTGATCAGCACCCGGCAGCGTTCCCCAACCACAGCCCTGCAACCTTTTTTTCACTCTGCATTTCGTATCCTTATACCTAATGTTTTGTAACTTAGATTCTACTCTATTTAGAATCAATAACCACTTAGAATTAAAATTCGAGCTGAACTAGAAACCATAAAAGCCCCTGATTATTTCATTAGTAATTTGCTAATTGGCATTAGATATTTAATTACACATTCCAAATATTTGATGAATTATTTCAGCTCCACGTAGAAAGCTGGTGATGGGGACTACATCTTGTAGAGGGATAACTCGCAGGAAGTGTGAGTGTCTATACGTGCCCGAAGCCCGAACAGCTCATCTAAGGATTTGCTGTTTCTTTGAAGGAGCCCACCCAGCCGGTCATTAAGTCTCCCATGGCATCCAGCGGCCTGAGCCTATGCCTCCCCCAGGCTGCCTTCAGCAGCAAAGCTATCAGTTCACCCTTTACTTGCGGAGACACTATCTTTCCTGCTTTGATCTCCTTCCCACAACAGAAGGTGATCCCCCCCTCCCCTTCTTACCCTCCTGATGGGCTGTTTCTTGATGTGGACAAGAAGGAGCCCACCTCTTACCCCGCACCCCTCTCTCACCCTGTCCCTTGTCCTCCCCGGTCCTCCCGCAGCCGGCCCTGTCTGCATTGGACACCAGATGGCCCCCACAACCTTCTTAGAATGGATTTGCATTACATACCACTCCGTCTCTGGCTCCCTCCCTTAAGGTGTGGGAGTGCTGTGTTTCTCTAGAAGAAGAAGGAAAAAAAAAAGATAATTTCAGTACAAGAAAAAAATGCACAAATGTTCATTTCTGTTTCTTCTGGGATTCTTCTGACGATAAGTGGGCACTGAATTCATGCAGCCCCAAAAGCGTGTCCTGCTCCCTCACTGTGCCTGGGACCCCCATCTACTGGGCACCAGCCTTATGGACCTAAGTCTCCATGGGATGATTCATAAGTGAACTAGAAAGATACACATTTAAAGCCAGGTGTTTGTTCTCAATCTGCCTGGCCCTCTACAGACATCGGCTTGTCTGTCTGTTGTGTGGATAGACTGACAGCTGAACTGGACCTAAAAAGCAAAATAGCACAGCCCCTCCCACACTGCGCTCACTCACCCTGTACTAGACCAGGGGGAGAGCAAAATATACTTTTCACGATCGCATGTCGGATCCTCTGTTATTCTCATAACAGATTGTGGCAGGCCATATGTGGCACTTCCAGTGACCGTTGCGGAGACACCCAGGGAGGATGAACAGACAGTCTAGGAGAGAGAGCTGCGTCCCACCCACAAACCTGTAATACAGATCAGAGGGAAGGAGATGCTCTTAAAGGGCCAGCCGTGCCCAACTCGGTGCCTGTGGAGGAAGTGCGAGCACTGTGCCCACCACCTCCTCCGGCTCCATTTGTCACGTGCACGAAGGTATGTCGTTGCAATTAAATTAAGAACTCCGATAGCCCTTGCTTGGAAGAGGCAAGTGCCCACTTCTGCCCCGGCAGGCTTGCTTCAAATTAGGTGTAGTCATTTTGGGACGTCTGTGCCGGGAGCCACAACTGAAGCTTGAAGACCCCTTCTGTGTCTGGCCACCATCGCTCTCAGGAGGAAGGAGAAGGAATGAAGAGAATCAGGTCTGGGCACTTGCCCCAGCTCCGCTCCTGATTGGATCTTGACAATGTTACTTAACTTCTCCGGTGGCTCCGTTATAAAATTATAAAATCGGGAGAGTGTTTCCTGCCCAGCTCCTCTACACAGGGGATGGGTCCACTAGAGATGAGGTCTTGGAAAAGTCACAAGGGCCAATCCCAGAAAGGCCAGGGAGGTGGAGGGGGCGGCGGATGTTGGCTCACTGGGTCATTAGCTTTCCCACTCCTTATCTGGCTGCTGAGCTTTAAAATTTATCTGTATTTTAACCAGCCTGTGTAAATAGATATACCAATTTTTATGAGAAGCTGCCTCAAGATCCCTTTGGAAATAGAGTAGGTATAAAATAAAAACCAATAAAGTAATTTTTCAGTAGAAATCTAGCTGCAGTGATCAACACAAGGGAGCCCTTTTGCTCCTCTCCAGACCTGGAGCCACTTGGAAACAGTGATGCTTCCAAAAGCCTGATGTTTGTCCTGTCTCTGAAACTCCTGGATGAGTGTCACGGAGGAGAAGGTGCGAGTCTGCATACATCAGCCTTCAGGCATGTTCCCCACAGGGCTCAATCCAAGCTCCTAGCCCTGGCCTCGTTTCTGACCTGGCCTCCATCCACACCACAGCCCCGGGGCCCCCCCACCCAGAGCATCCTCACCCTGACCTGACCCTGCCGGCCCCTCTTTCTGGGACACTCTAGCATTTCCAGCACTTCCCAGACCCTTGGAAGAACTAGCTCTCATTTGCTCAAGATCGTTGAATGAAATAGAAAAATCCCATAGTTTAGTTGGAAACAAAGGATGGTCTCCAGAAAGGGCTTTATCATCTGGGTAAATCTCAAAGTCAAGGTGTGACAGGTCTGATGAACGGATGAAGCTGGCTTGCTTGGCCTGGCTTGCTTCCTTCTGCTTTCAATCCTGTAAGACCTTGAGGACCACAACAGGGCAGTCTCCTACAGGGAGCCTTTCTGGATCACAGCCAGAATGTACTCCGGGGTCTCTGTCACTTCCCTCTCGGACATTTATCCTCTCTCTTGGGTAATGTCAGCAGTGTGGATGTTCTTTCCTTCCAAGGGACTGATAACACCTCGCTCTGTGTTTGCCCCACAGCCTAAGGCCTTGCACAGAGGAGGGGCTCCGTAACTACTTTGGTTTTGAATGAGTCGATGGATGAAATAAACTGCAGATACTGTTTTTTGAGAGCTGGAGAAGGAAGAGGCCTTTGTACTTTGGTATGTCACTGACTGCCCTTGGAGAGAGCACAGTGAGGCTGGTTCTACATATGCTCAATGTCAAGGCTTGTGCCTCTGGACCCAGATGGTGAGTTGGAAGAAAGTAGCAGGAGGAGAGGTTGGGGAAAAGGCATTGCTGGAAAGGGCAAAGCAAAAAGTCCCTCTCCCCTGATGAAGAGAGCAGACATGGCCCTTGGAGCAAGCCTTCCATTTGGACAAGGTCAAAACAGTGGTAGCTGGTGACACAGAGGTATGCCAAGAGTGGCCACCACGGGCCATACACTACCAAAGACACTCTTTCCATGCAGTGTTCCAACTATGTGTCCTTATCTTTAGGGCCTTTGAGCTTTTGAAGTGCCTTTCTGCCCTGGAGACCAGCCCCTTGGGGTTGGGAGCTTGGGGGGGGGAGGTGGGTAGAGGAGAACTTGAGACATCGGATGGGGGCAGAGGGGAGCCCAGAAAAGGAAGTGAGTCTCCAGAGGGGAAGTCTCCTGGATTTCAAAAAAAAGTTCCTGATTCCAGATCAGCTAGTGTGTGGGGACCCAGATACGGGGTTACCTATTCTATCCACAGCTTGTGGATATGCACAAGGTCACTGCGTCTAGGGGATAGTAATAGACAAGAGTGCATCATGTTGCTCAGGTCCTGTGGACACACACTCACACACACACACACACACACACACACACACACACCAAGGTTGTAGAGAAGATGAAAGGCAATGACGTGACCTGGTCCCTTGAAACATCCACCCTCCTTCACACACGTAGTACTGAGTAGTATGTGGTTAGGCACTGTGCCAGGGGGTCAGCAAAAATGTGGCATTGTCTCTGCCCTCCTGAAACTGACAGCCTGGTGGAAAAGACATACATCAATCAAATAATCAAACACACACTAATCACCAATAAAGTAACCACCTTTGTGAGGAAGGAAAAAAAAAAGATACTTAGTTGAGGAGAACAGACAGTATGATGTCGCCTGACCCAGTTTCAGGGAGGGCGGAGGTCAGCTTACGCCTTACCAACCACACTTCCATATAATAGAGGAAAATCGTTTAGAAGTAGAAGTGACTGAGGTCATTTCTGCCTTCTAAAGATAGGTGTCTGTAGGGGTAGGTGACACAATTCACATCAGCGGGGAAATAACTGTGCTTTGTTCCCCAGGCTCAAATTTGGAGAAGGTGGCCTGGGGACCAGTGCAGCTGCTGAGCTTAAGAGCGAGCCCGCACACTGGCCAATGGTGGGCAGCGGGGGGCTGGCACTGAGTCTGGGGTCAGAGGGAGAGGCGGCCGGCCTGCTTGGTGTAACAAAGTGCTAGGACCTATTTATTGGAGTTGCTGGAGTAGCAATAAAATAAGGAGAGAGGGGCATCCTGGTGCTAAGAGAAAATGCGAAGTCCAAGTTTGTGGAAAGGAAGAGAGAAATCTATTACTGTGTGTTAAATTATCTGCTATGTGCAATGCTATAAGCCCCGTGCTCCCCACTGCCTCCTCCCCCCAAGCTGATCACTCCTGCCCCATTAGTGAAGCTCTCTGCCCAAGCGACCTCCAGGAAGCGATGCTCTGCGTGGAGGTGAAAGGGAGTTTCAGAGGAACAGGGTTTGGCTGACTGTAAAAGGCAGAGGGAAATAAAGAGACACGAGGAGCTCCCGAACGTGGCTGAAGCCGGAAGTCCTGAGCCCCAAGGCTCCTCGGCAATGATTCTGGACCTGCCCCAAGTCACGAGGTTGGGGCTGGGGCTGATGTTAACTTGACATCTGGATTACATTAAGGGCGAGAAGTGGGGACGGAGGACCTTTTTATTTGGTTCTGCGGCACCAACGCTACGGCCGTAAAGGTTTTAGGATCCGAACGCCAGCTAGATTTTAAACAGGAAAAAAAAAAAATCAGAAATCTAGGATTGTTTTCAACGAAAACCTTTCATTAAATCTGAATGTGTTCAGCAACTGGCGCTAAAGGCTACAAAGTGGGGACAAGTGGGTGTCCTGCTGACCCTGCTTTGCTGAAGGACCGGCGACCATTTGCGACCAGCGTGGCACTGCTGGCGTCCCCAGGGTGGGGCTGGGACACTTGAACGCTGCTTGTCTTAAAAGGTTCTAAAAATGGTGCCCCATGGTGTCCGTGCACAGAGCTCGTGCTCAGCAAATCCTTTGTGCACAGACGGAGCAAGGTAAGGTCTGTCTGCTCTTTATCTAAATTTCTCTTTCCCAACTATTTAAGAGCAAGTTAACAAAGGCTGCTGGATCTGAAATTCCGCTGCCCCCAAATCAATGTGGTGGACCCATCACGGGCCAGGGTGGGGAACGTACGTCAGCTTAGTACCTTCAGGCTGGCTGTGGCGTCTGTTGTCCCCAAGGAGTCCAGAGACAGAATCTGCCCTTGAGAACCAGAAGTAATCATTCGGTAGGAGGCTTACACAGCGGCACCCTTGCCCTCACAGGCCCGGTAACTCTTTGTCCTGTGCACTGTGGCGGCAGCCTCAGCCTCTACCCATCAGATGCGGGTAGCACCCCCAGTCGTGACAATCAAACGTGTCTCCGGACACTGTCATATATCCCCTGGGGGAGAGGCGGTGGCAAGTATTGCCCCTGGTTGAGGCTCATGGCTCTGCCAGAGGTAAGTCCCAAGAATCTGCCCTCAAGGAGCTTAACGTCTAGGATAGAAGGCAAACAAGGAGCCAAGAGCAGAGGTCACCGAGTCCGAGAAACCAGGGAAGAGAAAAGTCTGTATCTGTGGCCTTCAATACCTCTCCGCATGATTTCCATTCTGGCGAGTCCTTTCTGCTTTCTCCTTAACGAAGGACTATATTTCTGAGGTCCCAAGTGACACATTCGACTCATTAAGGCTTCTTAATTCCCACATGAATTATTGCTGGAAGGGTCTGAAGGCCCAGGATCTCGCCTTATTACACCGGTAGTTATGAGCAGTAACTATGGCCTTTATTACAACATTCAGCACCAGCCATTAAATTCGAGGCATGAAAATGATTATTTCACCCCCAAATCTACTCACCACTGGAACATTTCCATGCATGTTCTCACGCCAGCCCGGGCCTGGGGACCACTCAGGACACAGGCTCTCTCGCAAACGCCCCAGCCTCTCCGCGGCCACCCCGGATTAGCTGGGGCTGCCCTTCAATCGCTCCTCATTCTTGGCCATACGGTTCAATTTCTAAGTTTGCTTGGGTGTTGGCATTAGGTAGTGTTTGAATAAATACAGCAAAAGCTAATGCTGTCACTCTCTGCCATCTCACCAAAGGATCTTTCTTTTCCCTACAGAAACGCAGTAGGGCTAAAACCTTCCTTGTTTAGCTTGGGGCTAAACACACCCAATGCGAAGCGGAAAAATCATCTAATTTTTTCAATGAAAGCTTGTGCCAGTCAAAGACATTCTTACCTACTCACACTTAAGAGGCATCAAAACTGTACAAATATTGGAATCCTCAGCCTCGACGGGCAAGTTACCGCGTACACGATTATTAAAGGGAACCAACGTGAGGGACGGTGTGAGGAATACCTTTGAAATATCAATGAAACTGTGGATACTCCTTTACTTTTGTGTTTTTGATTTCCCCGATAATGAGGAAATTGTCCCGGTTTTCACTGGGAGAAGTTCTTAAAGGTTTGCGAATCTGAATAGTAATGCTGCTCAGTTGTGGGGAGTGTAAATACCTTTTGACAGATCTGGTGGCTTCCATTTTGAGCCCCCTGTGGAAAAACGTGAAGAGCCAGTCCCAAGCGGCCAGGAAGCTCAGTACTGTGGGGGCTGGTCTAGTGGGAGGGGAAGAAAGAGGCATCCTGGTCACCAAATCTTCCTCTCCCACGAAAGAGTTAACAGAAAGAAATAAAATCAGATATGTGTAGCCTCCAGACGTCCATTAAAGTGCAGAATGCTGTTTTCTATCACAGATTATATGCCAGATGTTCAAACTATCTCTAATCATTGCAGATGTAATGGGGTAGAATGTTGCAGTTTGTGAGTTTACTGGCATTAATCCTATATACTGCACAAGGGAAAAGATTTTAAATATATAATTATATCTCATTAATACTCAGGTTTTATTTCCTTTCAATGGAACAGGACTTATTAAAGCAACCATTTACCGCATGTTTTCTTTCAGTATTTGGCTCCGGCATAATCCTGTGTGCATTCGACGTGTAAATATGTACTAACCTGGGTGCAGAAAAACACCCAGGAATGGTTGGGAGGCCGCTGCTACCAAAATTCACTTTTATATGCATGAGATGTTTTTATATTGTAAATTGATAAGAGGGACTTAACCGCATACTTTCTGAGTTGCTACTCGGGTTCTCTTCACGCCGGAAATATTTGTATTTCTTAATTTGAAAGGAAATTGCCTGTGCTCTGGCTTTTTATTGCATGTTGGGAGAAGGAGCGCCCTGGGCTCCAGAGGGGGCCTGTGTGGACGTGGGTGAGAGCAGAGACACTGCTCAGAAACCACATTCTCCTGAGCCCTCGTGGGATCCACCCAAGGGCTGAAAAAACTGAGGGTATCTGGGGTTTTGTTTTCTCGTTCTTTCTTTTTTTTTCCCCCCTCCAGATAATCGCCATGATTAGGAGGTATCCCAAGCGGGATGCTGGAGTGAGGAATAAGGAACTTCCCTCCTGAGCACCCCACAGCCCTTCTCCCCCACGAGAAAACAGCAACCTTTTCACCAACTAACTAAACTGGCTTGTAATGATGAACAGTAGTGTGGCCTGGTCAGTCAGTGACTGTCCTTTCCAGCCTTCTCCCCCTCAACTGAGGATCCCCTGCTCCAAGGGTCGGGTTCTTTCAGTCCGGTGCACGCTGGCCCCGTGGGTGAACGGATGCACACACTTCGAGCTGGGAAACGCTGGGGGATCGGATTTTCAAAAACTCTGCTTTTTCTCCGGACTAACTCTTACGTCATGTACAGTAAGAGTCCCTGGATGGCAGGGACGGTGTCCGTCTAGGTCACTCATCCCCTGTGCCCGGGACAGCGCCTGACACATAATGGGCTCTTCCTACCTCTTCCTTAAATGAGAGAATAAAAGAATAACTTAATGGAGAGGGCAGGCCTCTTGGGAAGAACTGGGTGGGGCTGACAGTTGAAGACAACGTCCCTAGCCATCATGGTTGGTGTGGAAGAGAGTTTGATGGATTCTGCAGTAATGAGATTGACGAGACAGATGGTCGCTGCCAGGCACGCGGCACAGGCCAGGGTGATAGAGAGGCGGCGGCTTTGTGAGAATCGAGCAGGAGCCTGGGAAGCTCGGCTGTGGTTTTAGTGCCTTGGGGGGTGAGACGATCATCGGGTGGAGGGTCGGCCCTGTGCCAGCCTGGAACAGAGCGGCCGGGTGAGCAAAGCTGAAGACGCCGGTGATGGAGGCTCCGGAAAGCCCCAAGGGGGTGTTGTGAGAGGAAAGAGGGGTACAGGTGCAATCGACGGGATAAGGAGATGGGGAGGGCCGGGAGGGGCAGGGATCCGCAGGTATCTCTGGAATGAGTCCAGCCCATCAAACTCTACCTACTTCTGCTTTTGTTTTCTTGTTTTATGTGTTTATTTTATTTTTTTTTAACACTTAAGTTATTTCTGGATGTACACTCTCCGTCTCTCCTCCCCTCCTTCCCCTGCCCGGTGGGACACGAAGACCAATAGGGAAAAAGGAAACAAAACAAAAGGGAAACCCGGAGCGTGTGCCTCTTGAGAGACAGAGGTGGGCGGAGCAGATCCAGAGTGTAATTGGAGGGAAATGTCCGAGTTAGAACTCTGTTAAAGGAGGAGCCGGTGGCGTGGCGGTGCGGAGAGGGGGGCTAGTCTTCCTTCTCTTTTCTTGTTTTGTGGTCCCGAGGAAGTCAGAACTCAGAGACCAGAGAAGCAGATTGGGGAGTAGCTGGGGGCTAGAGCAAGTGCCCCAGGGTGGGAGGGGCAGGCAGCGCAGGGGAGCAGAGAGTGTAAGCAGAGCAGGCCACTGCCTACTGGGAAGTCCCCCAGGGTGCTACTGTCCGCCCCCAGGGCCAGCGGTCAGCCATCCCCACCCAGGACTCTGGGGCCAGACTGGCTTTTCAGAATTTCCCAGAGTGAGGGCCAAAGGGCAGAACCTTTACAGCCCTTTGACGACAGTCACTAGATGTGGTATGACACTGGTCGGGGTGGTTCTCTGCCGCTGAGACCATTCTGGAAGCAACCGACAGCTGGAGGTTGTACACTGACCTCCCAGAAGCTGGGGCAGCAGGCCCTTCCTTGCAGGGGGTCCGGGCAATGAGTCACCTGCCCTCCACTGTCTACCCCCAGGCTGTTCAGACTCCCTTCTTCCTATAGGTTCAGGGAGCATCTTCCAGAGGATCCCTCTGGGTCTTTCTTCCCGAGGAAAGTTGAGAAGAGGAAGTTTAATGAGATATACTGCAGCCCCTGCTGCAGCAGCCGGTCTTTGAGTCCCAGCTGATACCCCTCATCTACCTCGTTCTCCCTCCTCGGCTCTGCTCAGCCTCACTTAGCCCCGTGCTCGTCTGAATGGCTGATTTGGGGGCCGTTACCTAAACCCTCACCCTTAAAGGGTCTGAAAGTTCGAATTTCCGGTCACTGCGCGTTTCTCAGACCGGGGTCACTGCGTTTGTCTCTTTACCACCATAATCGGGTGCGGAAATGCCAAGAATGTCCAAGTGCATCACCTGGGCTACCCAACACATTCCTCCTCCTCCTGACGATCAGGGTCAGTCGCCCTGCAGGATGGTGGCTGCTCTTCTTAGCTGCTGGCCCACTGGCACAGGTGTCTGAAGTGCCCCGGGGCGGTTGCAGCTAGCGATGTGGTGGTAGGGCTCTCTCTGTGTCTTCTGGTGGAAGTGTGCCCCCGTGGGAACCAGGATCCTTAAAGCCGCAGGGCCTTGAATTGCATCGTTCGGGAAGCATCATGGGTCACTGGGGGTGATGTTAAGTAGGGCCATACCTACTGCACCTCCTGGGTCTCTGGACCCATGTATCTTTCGTGTTGGGTACACAGCTTTGTGTGTGTCTTTGATGCAAAGCGTGGCCTGCGTCCAATAGGGTGGCTCTTCATCCGGGTAAAGCACTACCTTTAAGACGGCACTTTGGCGGTGAATTCCGTTGGTTGTTCCTGCCTTCTTTCAGCTTGCAGGTGACACAGTACCCGATGCACTAGAGGATCCCATGCTCACGAGTCCACTATCCCACCTCCTTCGTTATAAAGTTAACCCACTGGTCTGAGGAGCTGTTTCGTGGGACCGTCCTGGGACCTCTAACCCCGGGCATAACCTCCAGTAGTGATGTGTCTCAGGCTTTGCGGGCAGGAAAGGCGACTCCAAACCCAAGATCCGTGTTTATTCACGTCAGAAGGTATCACTAGACTCTCCAGGGCAGACGTGGGCTAACAGAGTCAATTGCCACCATCTAGCTGGTTGCTTTCCTCAGGGGGTGGTGCTGTATCTGGGGCAGTGTTTGTCTTTATTGCTGTTGGTCACGTTGAACATTTGGCAGCAGCATTAGCTTTGGCAAATGGAAGTCTGGGAGTCAACTTCCGTGTGCCTGAGCTGTTCCTCTTACCCTCAGCACAGCCGGGTAAGCCTGGGGGAGCTGATGAGAGGCTGGCTGATGTCAGCTGGCTATGCCGTTTTGTCTCCTTGGCCATTTAGTGTCCCTTCCGTGGTGGATGTCTCGAATTGAATTGTTGGGTACCTGGCCCTCGGGTGATTGGTGCGGGGGAGTATTGGCCCAAGATGTAAAAGACTTATGAGAGCCTAATAAAGGAGATGGCGGGGGTAGAGGGTGGGGGTGGAGGTAGAGGGTAGAGGGTGGGGGTTTATTCGCGTATGAAATAACATGCTCCCAGGGCAATAGTTTGCTCTCTCTAGGAATTGACTAGCTCCAGGAAGGGGTAGTCTCTCTAAGTCAGAGAGAGCAAAGCTCTCATCTCATGATGTCAAAAAAAAAATTAAAAAGATATCAATACACTAATTTTCCTTGTTCCAGATCCCTGACCGTCTAGCCTGGCTGTTTTTACACTGCCCACGAATCCGTATGTATTCTAACATTGGGCTACTTCTTTGTCCGTGCAAAATGGATGGCCAGATCGGCATTGCCTAAATTCTGCCCATTGAAAGGATTTCCTGTCACCACTGTCTTTCAGTCATTCCCGAATAGGGCTATAGTACAGCTGCTATCCATTGTCGTCTTTAATCCACATGCTGAGCTGAACCATCTGTGAACGAAGCCTAGGCTTTTTCTTCCTCTGTCAGATGGCCATAAGGGATCCCCTGAAGTCATAGAGTGAGCTCAGAGAGAGAACGAGAGTAATGAGTGACGCGGAGGTCAATGCTACCTGCTCACGCAACTTGCTTGTGTCCTCTGGCCCTGCCATGCGTGGATTTGGATTAAACACTTCCATCCCCCAAAGAATATTTCTAGGCCCACCGGAAATTGTGACAGAGCCCCATCACTTGGGGCCTCATGGTCAGGCACACCATTTTTATCAGGGCCCAGGAGTTATCCTGGGACGTGTTTTCCAAAAGGCATACTCTCTAATGCAGATAGTATAGTCTTGATCCGAAACTCTAGGGATTTACATTGTGATTCTTGCTTTGGGCTACGCTGGTAATTAAGTGGGGATGTGATGGGAACTACCACCCTGCATCTCTTAGAGTTTTAAAAGGAGCCACTAATTTCTGTCATCTCCCTGGGACACAGTGTTACTGTTTATTTTCTTGATGGGGCGGGGGTGGGGGGGATGGTTACAGAGGCTTGCACTTGGCCTTCCCCATTAGGATAGCTCTTATTCCACGGGCAAGGGACTCAGTGTGACGATTTCCCAGTATATCTACTCTGGCATCCATTAGAGGGTTGGGGAAATTATCACCATAAGGTCTGTGAATCCACTGGAGCCAATGTGAAGCAGACTTTGGCCAGGACTCCACTGATTACATGTTTCTCCTATATCTCTCGCTACCAGGGGACTATGGCAATTCTTTGGGCCTCCAGGTATCCATGTCAACTCAAATCCTGAGCCCCGCAGTCTGCCAAACGTTTGGATATTTCCCTTTCTCCAGGGCACGGCGCAGTTCCCTCCGAGGAAGAGCTGGAGGGATTATTCCTGGGTGTACTTGCTATGGTGTTGCAGGATTCCCCCTCGTTGGGACATGACTTTGTCTTCATTCGGTGCGTTCCATGGCTGAGGATTGGACAAGGAAGCATGGCTTTTTAGCGAGGAGACTGCCCCCCTTCTTTTTATCATCGGTCTTTGATTTCTTTTGATGGTACAAATTGAGTGGTGTCCTGGTTGGTTGCTCTTCTATTTTGCCCCCAGGGACACTGTGTTCTATTAACCATCTCTGTAGCTCAGCAGATCAGTGGCCTTCTGACCTTGCCACTTACTACAATAATTATATCCTCTTGGCTTCTGACAACGAAGTGTCACATTGTGGTCCTTCCTCTATTGTTTAAGCGTTCCATTGTCCCCCTTGCTCAGTTCTGTAACAGCCTCCTCTACCAGTAGCTGTGGTCTAAAGGAGAGCTCCCATTGAACTTCACAGGATGCACTCCATAGGCCTCTTGTGAATGGTGTATTTTCCAGACTGGAGCATAATCGTCTGGATTGTAGGCCTTACAGAACATATCTGTTCTGGTATGCCTTCTTACCATCTGAGGATCTTCTGAGATCCTTTTCATTCCTTCTTCCACTATCTGCCATGGCAATTCTGTCATTTCAGCCTCGTTCAGTGTCGGTCTTCGCTTCTTCCGTACTCCTAGGAGACATCTTAGTAACGCATTTCTCCATCATCAGGGATCTCACCACGGTTTTAAATCCCGTGTTCTGAAAGAGTGATCCCAAGTTGACAAACTGCGTCTAATTCAACCTCTTGCTTTGGTTGCCTTCTGTTCAAGCACTGTCAGTTTCCAACCTCATATGTAATCTCCTGGCTCGAGCAAATATATGGTGGATAGATTGGTCTTGCATTTAGCCTAAGTCCCTTTTCCTTTCTTTTCAGAGCCAGTAACCCCAGCTGGGCTTTGTTGTGATTTAATCTTAGTGTAGGAGTGTGGGAAGTAGAGGTCAGTGTTGAGGGACCTGTAGCTCATGATCTAGGAGAGAACTTGGCATTGCCTGCAAACAAGGGGAGGGGTTACCTCTCTGACAGGGAGGGGTGGGTCCCTTCTGCAGGTTCAGAGTTCTGGGGAACCTGGAGAGAGATGACTTCTCCAGATGTTTTTCTGATGTCCCCATCCCAGTGTCAAGGTCCATTTTTTCCCAAGTGGGTTCTAACCTTGGCATAGCTAGCTGTCAAATTGGGGACTGGGAGGCTAACCTTCTGTGGAGATCAGCTATACTAACAACTCCATCCAAGGCCTGGTCTTCACCTTCTCCACCTGCCCATGGCAAGAGATGAGCCTTTGTGTATGTTTCCAAAGAGGCCTAGTGGCTTCACCATAGCTTCCAACGGTGGGTTAATTGCTCTTATCTTTTCCTTATATTTTTTCTAGATGACAAGTCAATGTAGCGGAATTCCATTGTGCTTTTGGCTATTATTTCCCTCACGTTTTTCCACTACCAGATACCAGCAAAGGCACTCCCTTGTATACACATGTCATCTGCATTCAGTACCTATGAACGTTTTGACAGCTGGGCCAACACCTACCGGGAGTGATGGGGTCCTTACTGCCAGTGGAGTAGAGATTGACAGACCCGGCTTCAAAACCCTACCTCGGCACCTACTTCCTCTTGGATTACTCTTGTTTCCACTTGGCACGGGTTGGATTTTCTGGGAAGCAGACACTAAGGTGGAGCTTAGTGTCCCCGATGTTGATGAAAGGGAGCACTTGGTTTCAACACTTGTAGGAGGGTGGGGAGGAGGGAGGGAGGGAGGGAAGTGTAATTAAGCAGCAGGAGAAGCCAGGCTGCAATGCAGACTCAGGGACAGCCCATGGGGACCCTTGGGGCTTGAAGAGGCCCTAAGCGTTGAGCTGAGATGGCCAGGTCTTCTTACCCCTATGGTCATCGGTCACTGAATGTGGGATGCCTGGGAAGAGACATGATCTTGGAAGAGGCAAGCTGAGGCAATTCCAGAAGGAGCTTGTAGATGAATGTCATCTGCTGACTATATTCCCTACATCTCGGGCCAAAAATATGGGGATCTTCTCATATCACGGTGTCCCCCACAACACCGGGTTTGATTGCTCTTATTGGCATGATATTTCCTTTGCCCCACACCCTGACCTTAGGAGGTGTACCTAGCACCTATTAGTACCTAGCACATAATAGGCACATGCTCAATAATGAGCATTGCCAAATAGATGGAACTCGTCAGAATGTTTCCAGGGAACTATGTACAGAAACTGGCTCTGCTGAACAAGAGTTGGGACTCACTGAGATGTGGAGGTGGCTGGCGGAACAGAGAATTCAGAGAGTGCCAAGTCAGGCAGTCCTGGGGCTCCTGTTTGGCTTGTGCCTTCTGGGTGATGTGACCATGATGGCCGGTTCACAGGCCAGCGTCTGGGGTGGTGGCCAGGGTTGGACCATGAGGTAGGGCTGGTGAGGGGAGAGCAGGTATCCCATAGCACTCACACTTGGCTTGGCCCGCAGAATAAATGGGAAACACCTTCGTTCCCCACAAACAAAAGTTGACCATTCGGCAGTCCAGTCGAAGCCGGTCAAGCAGCAGATCCCACTGAGATAGGACTCCAACATTTAAATAACCTGTTAAATGGCTTTCATTGTCAATAATCTGATTTGCACTCAAGCAAGACAAGTTGGATGCTTTTGAATGGCCTCAAATACGTCAATATGTAACAAGAAGATAAGGAAGAGAATTAGGTTCAGCACCCAGGCTTTTGCTTTACATCTTTCATTTTCTTGGCTAGATTGCTAAATAGTTTTATATGGGACCAGAAATTGCTGCCTAATGCTAATTTGCGAATGATACAATCAATGCTGAGGTAAATGATATAGAGAATTGATACTGGAATAAATTGGGATGTGTCCCTTTAAATAACAGTATCGACAAAAGTTTGGCACAAAGGGCAGGGGTCTTCGTTAAGCAGTAGTCGGTGCTATTTCTGAGGGAGAAAGTCTGGATTTAGAGAGATAGGCATCTGAGCCAGAGGCAGGCTGGCGTCCCGGCTCCTACACTTGCCAGCCCCATGACCTTGGCAAGGTATTTTATTTCTCTTAGCCTTCATTTCTATGAGGATAAGAGGATATATTGCATGTAAAATAGTTGCACAGAGCAACCAACAGATATTAGCTGTTATTGTTTATTATAATGGTTCATTTCCTACCTGTGGAACTGGCCTTTGGCCCTCAGGGAAGGTGGAGTTGGGGTAGCCCTCCTGGGGTAAGTCACATCTGCAAACGCTTCCGGTTTATTGCACGGAAAGCCAACAGGCACTGGGTCCTCTGGGATACGAAAACCCAGGCATACGCATGCTTACATTCTGGAGGGAGGGTGGGGTTACAATCTCATCAAATTCCATAAAGAGCTCTTTAGAGTTGGGGGGACATCTTGTGTTCCTCTTGAACTTTCCTTAATCCCACTGGACACTTCCTGCCTCCCAA
This sequence comes from Neofelis nebulosa, assembly GCF_028018385.1. Lineage (NCBI taxonomy): Eukaryota > Metazoa > Chordata > Mammalia > Carnivora > Felidae > Neofelis > Neofelis nebulosa. The sequence goes on along the minus strand of NC_080798.1, from coordinate 22,344,460 downwards.
ACCCCCACTGGCCAGGATCTTCTGGAAGGACTGGTAGCTCTTCTGATACAGCCCCAAAGCCTGGATCTTACACAGCAAAGCAGTGTGGTGAGGCATCTCCTATGTAGATGCTCTGACATTGAAAGCCCTGCCCTTCGTTAAGCAGAAGAGCCCTCCTTCCTCCAAATCCCGAAAGCATTTTGGACCTCATCTTCTATTTCTGTGCTATCATCATTTGGATACTTTACTTTCTGATTGTCCGTGAACTCTCTGAGGGTGAATGTGGTATCTTGCTCAGCTTTCAGTGACCAACATGGCACCTGGGGTGAGGCGAGGGCTCAGTAAAGCTGGGTTGAATATTCTATGCCCGGGAAGAAAATTCTGGTGTGGTAGGGAGCATCCATTGGGCCATGATAACAGGCCATGAGAGGAAATTGGGGCCAACGGGGTTTCACCTTGCTTCATTTCTTCTTGTTTTGCTGTTGGCTGGGTGCCTCAAGGCTGAAAGATGGTTCTGTTTGTTTTGGTTCCTGTTAAGTATTGGCACTCTCTGATGGAGGTATTTCAAAAAAAAGGGGTGGCTTGGGGAAAGGATGTTTAGAAGGTGCTGTGATACTTTGTAGAGAGGATCCCAGCCTCAGCTAACTTTAACATGGCCACAGGCATCGTTCCTGAGTTTAGATCAATTCTCCCGGGGAACTGTGGTCCCTAAGCAATTCTGAGTGTTTGGGTTGCTATGTGTTTTGGGTTACTTATCTTCAGTTGTAGGAGTCACCCTTGGCTATTTGAGCAGAGCACTGCATGCCTTATTACTGTCATTACTGTCATTATTTTGAGCCCATGGCAATGGGTACATGAAACCCAGTTTCCCTTCTGATGAGAAAAGGGTGAGATACCAACAAGGCCCACACAGTGATAATGGGCCTTCATGAGCATCATGGCCAGAGCCAGCTGACAGCGTTCAGCCTGGTCTGCCCCACCATTCCGTCCCTGATGCTTACATCTCTGTCCTGGCCAGTCCTGAGTCCACATCTGCGTGTGGCTCTGGTTTGTCTTACCCTTTGCGTTCCTGCTTAAATCCTCCTGGTCCTTGGTGCCCCCAGGGTACTTCTTCCCACAGGTATCACAGACAGAATAGCTGGATGGGTAGCTCATTGAACAAGGATGGACTGAGGGGGAAGACTTCCGTAATACTCAGTGGCTCAAACTTTCGGCGTCTCTACTTCCTGCGCATCGTAAGAAACTGAGTAGAACCAGTTGCTCGTGGCCACTGGAACCAAAGACCTTCCGATCCAGGAAATTGATTTCATCCATTCATCTCTAGTTGAACCGGTTCCAAATGGTGGCTTGTAATAGTCATTTTAACACTTTGAAATATTATTTCTAAAATAGTCATTCAACACAACCTGTCTGGAAGTTTTCTGGAGAACAGATATTTTTGGAATCCTTTTGACAGCTAGGCCAGCACAATTGTGTGGAGAATGACTAATGAGTAAGTCATTTTGTCTCTCAGCCCCACTTTTTGCTAGCAAGCTTTATTGAGCGCCTACTGAATGCTGGCATGATTTTGCTGGGGGCCTAACGCTGTTGACTGTTACCTGCGAGGAGACTCTGGGTGTCAAAGACTGTCCCATGGGAAGGGATATTGATTAGTTTAAGACCAGAGACTTCTCGATAGTCACACTAGCCAAGAGAATTTAGGGCCGAACACAGACCCAGGCAAAGATTGGGATATATGAGCTTTTTAAAAGAGCTTGATTTTTAAGAATACCTCCTGAGTCCATTTTCTTCTCTGTGAGTAGACAGAGTTTTCCAAAGTGGGTGTTCTGGTGGCCTTTTATTTGTAATAGGAAGAACTACTTTGGCCGTAGAAGCTTCCATTTGTGTTGTAAGCCTGGAAGGGAGATAGATGATTTTCTTCCAAAAGAGACAAAAACCCTGGCTGGGGGGTTGGGAGGTTGTGCCTCTGGAGGGGTGTGATTACAAGGACCCAGTGCTCAGATCTCCACTTGTGCCCCAGGGAAGCCAGACAAAGCCCTCCGTGGCCAGAGCTGAGCACCACCCAACGCAAAAATCCATTCTGCTTGGGGCAGGATAAGAAGGCCTCTGAAGAAGCTTTCAGAAGCGTGAGTGACTGAACTGCCCACAAGGAGGGCAAAGAGGAAGCTGGAGATGGGGCACAGCTGGCCAAGGTAACGTTCACCTCATAAAATGGTGACGGAGTCAGTTGGTGGCAGATACATGTGCCGCCTCCAATCTCGAGGAGACTGGCCTCGTCAGGAAGGGAGGAGGTCAGCAAGGTTGCCCAGGCCGAGACCCTGTGAGGTCTGATAAGAAAGGGAGCAATTTTAAAAATCAATGGAATATTTACTAGGATCTGAGCATAGTCCTCAATCTATTACAAAGGATGCTTCCCAGGTATCTATAAATAAAAGATGCTTGCCCTTCCGTGCAGGTCTGGAAGAAACTACGACTGGGGAAAGGCATGAGACAGGAAAAAAAAAAAAAGCCCTCTCCATATCAGAACCTTCTGTGATAGACGGCATGTCCTCCTGACATTTTCATTAGCGGGAAATTTATGTTCCTATTTCTGTCTGTTGTAATGACCATTCACAGCCATGGCGTGGTAGCGGCTAATGGACAGGAATGGGGAGAAGAATTCTTTAATTAATGCAAAATTGAAGCATTTTCTTTTCACACTTTGAGAAGCCAAGTAATTCACAGCAGTTCTTGGCCTTCGAGTGGAGGTAAAATAATTACACACAATTCCTAGTGATTAAAAGATTGTAAAATAGTTTTGGTTTCATCTTAAAATTATGTGTCTTGTAAGTGAGAAAGTCTGGAGAAGATGAGAACCCTGAGCTTTGGAGCTCAAAGCAGACGCTGCAGAAATGTCCTCCTGGGTTCCCGACTGCCCATGGCACGTGGGATCTGGAATTCGGGTCTGGATCTGCCTGAACCCTCTTTGAGCCCCGTTTCTTGCTTGGGTTGTCTCAGGCTTTGCCAGCCAGTCATGGCCATACCTCCCTCACACCCCCCTTTGTTTCTCCCTTTGCATGAAAAACTATTTTTTTTAAATAAAATCCTCCAGTGTCATTCTTTATTTGGTTCCCGCATGATTATTTAGAGTCGGCTGAAAGGGAAAGCAGCTCATCTCTGGCTCTTCTCTTTGAAGCAATGGTCTTAGGAGAGTGGGAGAGTGACCTTTTTTGAATCTTTACAATTGCCCCACAAGAGAGTTTTGTTTTGTGGTTTGTTGGTTTTGTTTTTTTTTTTTAATCGGAAATCAGGTATCAGAGAGGCTGCTGAGTGCCTGACACAGGTCTGTGGGACCCAGTGCTCTGTGTCTCCCCAGGACTCTTCACTCAGGTGCCATCTGGTGTTAGTCGATCCCCTTTCTCCCTCCTAGAGCATATTTGTAGGGGCGCACCAGAGACAGCAAGGTAGAGCAAGAGGCGGATGAGCTAAGAAGAAGAGTTCCGGGGCTTGGTGTTTTAGTCTTCCTGTGTTCTGGAGAGGAGCTCTAGATGGCTGGCATGCTGCCCCTGGGCAGGATAGCCCAGCCCACCCGCACTGCCCTGTAGCATCCTGGCAGCAGGGGCCACAGAGGAAGCCACACACTGGGTTTAGAGATTACTTAAGGGCAATTTTGACAATGTGAGTTTTGTCGTGTACTAACAGAAGGGCCCATTCTCTTTTCTTTCTTTTCGTTTCCTTTTTCTTTTTTTGAGAGAGAGCACCTGCAAACATGTGAGTGAGTGAGGGAGGGACAGAGAGAGAGAGAGAGAGAGAGAGAGAGAGAGAGAGAGAGGTGATCTTAAACAGGCTCCCTTTGCTCCCTTTGCCCAGCACGGAGCCAGATATGGGGCTCCACCTCACAGCCAGCAATGAGATCATGACCTGAGCTGAAACTGAATCAGACGCTTAAAGGCTGAGCCACTCAGGCCCCCCAGGGCCCCCCATTTTCCACGAATAATCTCACCAGAAACATAACTATGGCTTTCATTGGTTGTGTCCTGCCAGACACTCTGATAAGCACTTAAAATACACTCTCTTATAGAATCCTTGCAGCCACCCTTCAAGGTATGTATTATCCCCATCGTCTGAGATGTAGAAATTGATGATTAGAATGTTACATAAGTGGATACTCATCTGGGGACCTGAGTGATCTTGTTGGAATGGAAACTCTATCCCTTTCTGGCTGTTGGAATGCAGACAGCTCACTTAGCTCCTCCGAGCTCAGTGCACGGTAACCACAGTCACAAATGCATCCCAGGAGGTCTGTGACTTGTCTAGAGTCCCTGCCTCTGACAGCTCACCCTTGGCACACTTGTCCTTTCTCCACTGACTTGCCCTTGCCCTTGACCATATGTGTGCAGGTCTGGTTTTGTAAACTATTCACTTCCATTGATCTCTGTGTCTATCCCCCAACCAGTAATGCATTGCCATGATTACTATGCCACTACAGTAAGTTTTGAAATCAGATAATGTTGATAAATGTGATGTTTACCAAAGTCATCTTTGACTGCTTTTATTACCATATACAAATTTTCAACACACAGGTACTAAAAATATTTCGTTACATTTAGATCTCAGTATTTCATTTTTTTAAGCTTTCATTTTAATTCCAGTTTCTTTATTTCATCTTTGAAGCTATTATGAATTATATTGGTTTTAAAATCTCAGTTTCCAATTCTTCATCGCCAGTGTTAGAGATGGGATTTATATTTTTATTTTGATCTTTTAGCTTGTGACCTTGATAATCTCACTTATTATTTCTAGAAATATCTGTATATATTCGTTGGGATTTTCTAAGTGGACAATCATGTGTTCTATGGGTAAGGACAATTTTATTTCTTCCTTTTCAATCTGTATGTTTTCTATTTCCTTTTCTTGCCTTATGGCATTGGCTAACACATCAAGTAAGATGTTAAGTTGGATGACTGAAATAAATATCCTTGTTTTGTTCCCTATCTTGGGAAACATTCAGTCTCTCTCTAGGAAGCATGATGTTAGCTATGCTTTTGTGCATGTCCTCTATCTGGTTTCCATCAGGTTGAGGAATTTACATCCTATTTCTGATTTACTTTTTTAAAAATATAACTGGATGTTGAATTTTGTAAAATTCTTCCTCTGCATAAATTTATTTGTTCATGTGGTGTTCGTTTTTGGACTGTTAATATGGTGTATTACCCTGATTGGTTTTCAAACATTGAAACAGCCCTACTCCCCCAGGATAAATCCCACTTGGACATGATATACTATTATTTTTATATATTGCTGTATTTAACTTGCTAATATTATGTTGGAGACTTCTGCATCTAGGTTCACAGGGGATATTGGTCTGTAGTTTTCCCTTTTTGTACTGTTTATGTCTGGTTTTGGTATCACAACAATTCTGACCTCATTAGTTGGAACATCCTCCTATTTTCAGGAAGAGATTATGTAGAATTGGTGTTGTTTCTTTAAATATGTGTTAAAACCATCTGAGCCTGGAGTTTTCTTTTTCAGAACTTCTGCTTTTTAAACTACCAGTTCAATGTCCTTACTAGTTATAAGACTATTCAGGTTATATATTTCTTCTTGGATAGATTTTAGTTGTTTATGGTTCTCAAGGAATTGGCTCATTTAGCCTAAGTTGTTGAACTTATGTACATAAGGTTTTTGCATAGTATTCCTTTATTCAGCTTTTAATATCTTTGGTGTCTATCCATAGCCTCCATCTTGTCGTCTCTGCTGTTTATAATGTATGTTGCCTTCTTTTTTTCTTGTCAGTCTGGCTAAATTTTTATATTTTCTTTTTATCTTCTCAAAGAATCAACTTTTGTTTTATTGCCTTTTCTCTATTGATTTTTATTTTAATTTTCTTTTATTTCTCTTAACTATTTCCTTCCTTCAGCTTGCTTGGGGTTTATTTTACCCTTTTTCTAGTATCTTAATGTAGAAGCCTAGATTGTTGATTTGAGATCTTTCTTCCTTTCTTTCTTGTAATTTTTTTTTCTTTTTTTTTGACAGAGAGAGAGACAGAGCATGAGCAGGGCAAGGACAGAGAGAGAGGGAGACACAGAATTGGAAGCAGGCTCCAGGCTCTGAGCTGTCAACACAGAGCCCGATGCGAGGCTCGAACTCACAAACTGCGAGATCATGACCCGAGCCGAAGTCGGAAGCTCCACTGACTGAGCCACCCAGGCGCCCCTATCAAAGTTAAGGCAAACTTTGAATCATAAATTTTTCTCTAAGCACTGATTTAAGGGCACGCCACAATTTTTATATGCTGCCTTTGCCTTTTCATTCAGTTCAAAATATTATCTAAATTTCCTTGACATTTCTTCCTTGATCCATATCATTTTTAATAGAAATTTCTAGAGCACTTTTATGCCTACAGAAAAATTTAACAGAAAGTGCGGAGTTCTCAAGTTTCTCTCCCCATAGTTTCCCTGCTTATTGATATCTTGCATTGGTGTGATACATTTGTTATAATTGTTGAACCAAAATTGATATATTGTTATTAGCTAAAGTCCACAGTTTACATTAGGATTCATTCCTTTGTGCTGTTCAGGTTTTTCCAATTGCATAAAGTCATGTATCTATCATGTATCATTAAAGTATCAGTAAAATAAATTTACTGTCCTAAAGAGACCTTGTATTCTACCTGTTCATCTTCTCACCACTCCCACTTTCCCCTCCAACTCCTGACAACAACTGATCTTTTTGCTGTCTCTGTGGTTTTATCTTTTACAAAATGTCGATAGTTGGAACCATACAATATCTCCTCTTTCCAGACTGGCTTCTTTCACTTACATGAATCTGAGTTTTCTCTATGTTTCTTGATGGCTTGATAGGTCATTTCTTTCTATCACTAAGTAGTATTCCATTATGGAGGTACCACTGTTTATCAATTCACTTATTGAAGGACATTTTGGTGCCTTCCATTTCTTGGTCAATTAAGACTAAAGCTGCTATAGACATTTATGTGCAGATTTTCACATGAAGTGTGGACATATGCTTTCAACCCATTGGGTGGATACCTAGATGCACAATTCCTGGACCTTATTGTAAGATTGTGTTTAGCTCTGTAAGAAACTGTCAAATTGTCTTCCAAAGTGGTTGTGCCATTTTGAATTCCCACCAGCAGTGAATGAGGGTTGCTCTACATTCTCACCAGTTGCTTAACACCAACACCTCTGGTGTTGAAAGTGTTTTGGATTGTAGCCATTCTAATAGGTGTGGAGTGGTAGCACATTGTTTTCATCTGTAATCTCCTAATGACACGTGATGTTAAGCATCTTTTCATATGCGTATTTGCCATCTGTATATCTCCTTTGGTCAGGTGTCTTTTCAGATATTTTGTTCACTTTTTAAGGGGGTTATTTCCTTTCTTATGATAGACTTGTAAGAGTTCTTTGTATATTTTGGATACAAGTCCTTTATCACATATGTGTTTGCAAATATTTTTCCTCAGCCCCTGGCTTGTCTTTTTATTCTCTCAACAGTGTCTGTCACAGAGAAGAAGTTTTCCATTTAAATCAAGTCTGACATCAATCTTTTCTTTCATGGATCGTGATTCTGATGCATCTAAAATTTCATTGCCAAACCTAAGGTCACTTAGATTTTCTCTTGTGTTATCTTCTAAGAGTTTTATTGCTTTGTATTTTACATTTAGGTCTGTGATACATTTTGAGTTAATTCTTGTGAAAGCATAAGTTCAGTGAATAGATTGATTTTTTTTTTTTTTGACATGTGATGTACACTTGATCCAGGATAATTTGTTGAACACTATCTTTTTTCCATGTGATTGTCTTTGCTTCTTCATGAAAGAACAGATGACTATATTTGTATAGGTCTATTCGTGTTCCATTAATCCATTTGTCTATCTTTTGCCAATACCATATTATCTTGATTACTGTAGCTTTATAGCAAGACTTGGACTTGGGTGCTGTCAGCCCTTTGACTTTATTCTTCTTCAATAAAATGTTAACTATTCTGGGTCTTTTGCCTTTCCAAACAAACTTTGAAATGCATTAGTTGATATCCACAAAGTAACATGTTGAGGTTTTGATTGGTATTTCATTGTATCTATGGATCGAGTTAAGAAGAACTGATATCTTAACAATATTAAATCTTCCTATCCATAAGCATGGGATATCAGATATATTTATATTTATTCAGATCTTTGATTTTTTTCATCAGAGCTAGGTAGTTTTCTTCATATGGATATTGTACATATTTTGTTAGATTTATACTTAGATATTTATTTTTTTGTCCTAATGTAAATGGTGTTATATTTTAAATTTCAAATTGCACTCATTCATTGCTGATATAGAGGAAAGCAATTTTCTCCCCTTATTGAATTAGGTAGGATTTTCAGAATGATGTTTGCAAAGATAAGAGGGACCCTTGCCTTGTTCTTGGTCAAAAAGGGAAAGTAGCTAGTTTCTCACCCTTCACTATGATGTTAGCTATAGGGTCTTTGTAGCTATTCTTTACCACATTGAGAAATATCCACTCTGTTCCTAGTTTGTTGAAAGATTTTATCACAAATAGATGCTGAAGTTTGTCAAATAATTTTTATGCATCTGCTCATATGATTATATTATTTTTCTTCTTTGGCTTATTGATATGATGAATCATGCTAACTGATTATTGAATGCTTAACTGGCCTTCCATATTTGGAATAAATTCCACGTGGTCATGGTGTATAATTCTTTTTGTAAATTGTTGGATTTGATTTGCTAATGTTTTGTTGAGGATTTTTGCGTCTATGTTTATAAAAGATGTTGGTCTGAAGTTTATCTTTCTTGTTGTGCCTTTGGTTCTGATGTGAGGTAATACTGGCCTCATTGGATGACTTAAGAATTGTTTCCTCGTAGATTCCGTCTTTCAAGGAGTTGGTCCATTTCCCTTAAATTAGCAAATTTGTGGACAAAGAATTATTTATAATAACTCTTTATTATCTTTTTAATGTTCATGGGTCAGTAGTGATGGCCCCTTTTCCATTTCTGATGTTAGCAATTTTTATCTTCACTCTTTTCTTCTTGGTAAGCCTGGCTAGCTGTTTTTCAATTTTATTGATATTTTCAAAGAACCTACTTTTGGTTTTATTGATTTTCTCCATTGTTTCCCTAATTTCAATTTTACTTATTTATTTTCTGATCTGTATTATTTCTTTTCTTCTGCTTACTATGGATTTAATTTGCTCTTCAGTTTCTAGTTTTCCTGTGGTAGAAGGTTAAATTATTGATTTTAGATCTTTCTTCTTTTCTAATATATGCATTCACTATTATAAATTTCCCTATAATTACTGCTTTACTGCATCCCATAAATTTTAATAGATTGCATTTTTATTGTCTTTCAGTTCAAAATATTTTAAAATTTCTCTTGAGACTTCTTTGACTCACATATTATTTAGAAGTGTGTTTAATCTCCAAATATTTTGGGATTTTCTAGCTCTCTGTTATTGATTTCTAGCCTAATTCCATTATGGCTGGAGACTATCCTCTGTATGATATCTCTTCTTTCAAATTTGTTAAAGTATGTTTTATGACCTAGAATGTGTTCTATCTTAATGAATGTTCCATGTGTGCTTGAGAAGAATGTGTTGTTGGATTGAACTGCCATTGTTGGATGAAGTATTCTATAAAAGTCAATTAGGTCCAGTTGATTGATGGTGCTGTATGTTTAACTATATCCTTACTGATTTTGTGCCTGCTGGATCTGTCAATTACTGGTAGAGGGATGTTAAAGTCTCCAACTATAATACTGGATTTGTCTATTTCTCTTTGTAGTTCTATTAGTTTTTGTCTCACATGTTTTGATGTTTTGTTACTAGGTGCATGCACATTAAGAATGGCTATGCCTTTTAGGGAAATTGACCCCCTATTATTATGTAATGTCTGTCTTTATCCCTGATCATATTCCTTGCTCTTAAGTCATCTTTGTCTGAAATTAATATAGCCACTCCAACTTTCTTTTGATTAGTGTTAGTATGGTATATTTTTCTCCATTCTTTTACATTTAATCTAACTGTGGCTTTGTATTTAAAATGGGTCACATACAGACAACACATAGTTGGGCCTTGCTTTTTTTAACCCGCTGTGATAATTTCTGTCTTTTAATTGGCATATTACACCACTCACATTTTAAAAGATTATCGATAAAGTTGGATTACTATATTTGTAATTTTTAAAATTCACTGTCCTTGTTCTCTGTTTCTTTTTCTTGTCTTCCACTCTTTTCCCCCTGCCTTCTCTGGCGTTTGTTGAGCATTGTATATCATTCTATTTTTTCTTCTTTCTTCAGGATATTAATTATATTTCTTTCTTTTTTAAAAACATTTTTAAATGTTTATTTACTTTTGAGAGAGAGCAAGAGTGAGCCAGGGAGGGGCAGAGAGCAAGGGAGACACAGAGTCCGAAGAAGGCTCCAGGCTCTGAGCTGTCAGCACAGAGCCCGACGCGGGGCTCGAACTCATGAATGATGAGATCATGACCTGAGCTGAAGTCAGACGCTTAACTGACTGCGCCACACAGGAGCCCCTATTTCCATTTAAATTTTTAAAAGTGGTTGCCCTAGGGTTTGCAGGATATTTTTACAATTCATGCAAGTCCACTTTCAAATAACACTAAGCTTCATGTTTAGTGCAAGTACCCTACAAGTATTCCCAATTCTTACCTCAGATCCCTTGGGGCACTCCTGCCATTCATTTTCCTTATCCCTAAATTATGCTCCCTGAATACATTGTTGCTATTATTATTTGGAACAAGGAATTATCTGTTGGACCAAATAAGAATAATAAATATAAAATATTTCATTTTATTTTCATTCATTTCTTTTCTAAATCTCTTTCTTTCTCTGTCTCTCTTTTTTGAAGCGTAGTTAACACACAACGTTACATTCGTTGCAGGTGTACAACATAGTGATTCAACAATTTTGTACGGTCTGCTGTGCTCCCCACAAGTGTAACTACCGGTAATCTGTCATCACGCAACACTACTAAATTGCCATTGACTGTACTCCCTATGCTGTGCCTTTCATCCCTGTGATTTATTCGTTCCAGAACTGGAAGCCTGAACCTCCCATTCCCCTTCACCTGCTTATATATCTTTCTTTCTTGGGGTACCCCAGAGGGGCTCAGTAAGTTAAGTGTCTGACTTTGGCTTAGGTCCTGATCTCCTGGTTCATGGTTTTGAGACCCTTGTCGGGCTCTGTGCTGACAGCTCAGAGCCCAGAGCTTGCTTCCAATTCTGTGTCTCCCTCTCTCTGCCCTTTTCCTGCTCTCTGTCTCTCTCTCTCTCTCTCTCAAAATAAAAACAAACAAACATTAAATCTCTATATCTATCTATCATCATCTATCTTCCTTTCTTAATGCAAATCTGAGTTTGCAACCTATATTATTTCATTTTCTCTCAAGAATTTCCTTTAATTTCCTTAATTTCATAGAAAGTATTTCTCCATCACTTTTGAAGGATAATTTCATTGGATAGAGAATCTAGGTTGATGATTTTTTTTTTCAACTCTTTAAATATTCCACTCATCTCTTGCTTGCTTGGTTTCTGAAGAGAAGCCTGATGTAATTCTTATCTTTTTCTCCTCTGCAAATAAGCTGTTTTTGTCCCCTCTGGATTTTTTTCAAGATTTTGTCTTTGTCATTGATTTTATGCAGTTTGAATGTGATATGGCTTGGTGTAGTATTTGGTATTTATCCTACTTGGTGTTCTCTGAGCTTCCTGGATCTGCAGTCTGGTGTAGGTCGTTAACTTTGGAAAATCCTCAACCATTATTATTTTGGATATTTCTTCTTTCCCACCCCTCTCTTTTCCTTCTGATATTCCCTCAGCATTTATGTTGTATCCTTTGTCCTGCAGTTCTTGGAAATCCCATTCAATCCTTTTCATTCTTGTATTTTTCTTTTTTCAATTTAGTTTTGGAAGTTTCTATTGGTGTATCTCCAAGTTCACTGTTATCTCTTTGGTTTTATCTAGTCTACTGATGTGTCTATCAGTTTTCACCTGTTCCCTGTTTTTGTCTTCCAGTATTTCCTTTAGATTTGTTTTTCTTAGCTTCCATTTCCCTGTTTACATTATCTGTCTCTTCTTTCATATTGTCCATTTTTTTTTCCATTTGCGTCCTTAACATATTAATCACTTATTTAAAATTCCCACACTGATTACTTCCAAAATTTCTGCCAAATTTAGGTGTCGTTCTGATTCTTGTTTCACCATGTTAGATTATGTTTCTATTTGTTTGCTCCTTTGTTTGTTTGTTTTTCAGAATGATTGTAATTTTTGGTTGAAAGCTATGTCTGTTGTTTTGGATACAAAGAACCATGATAGTATGGTCAAAGAACATGACTGCAATTCTTTTAAATTTGTTATGTGACCCAAGATATGGCCTATGCTGCTGATTGTTCCCTGTAGACTTGCAAAGAATATACATTCTGCTGTTGTTGTGGTAAATGCTATATAAATGTTAAGTAGATCCAGGTGGTTGATGGTTTTCAGTTCTTCTGTCTCCTTGATGATATTCTATTTGTTGTATCTTTAACGAGGAGAGATGTATTGAAGTTTTCAAGGATGATTGTGAATTAGCCTGTTTCCTTTTTCAGTTCAATCAGTTTTGCTTCATGTATTTTAAGGCTATAGAGTTAGATGCATACATATTTATGATTGCTATGACTTTTTAGTAAATAGACCTTTCTACTATTTGTATCGACCCTCTTTATTTCTGATAACTTTTCTTGCTCTGATTTTGTTTTCCTTTTTCACTTTGTCTGATATTAATATAAGCATTCTAAGTTTCTTTTGCTTAGTGTTTCCGTGATACATTGCTTTCCATTATTTTACTTTAATCATCCAATATCAACATATTTACAGTGAGTTTTTGTTGGTACCATGCAGTTGGGCCTTTTAAAAATCCATCTGATAGTCTGTCTTCTAACTCATGTCTTTTTGTTTGTTTAAGTTTTTAAAAAGTGTATATGTAGTTTTTTAGTATTATTTTTATCATAGTAAAATGCACAACAAAAGCTTACAATTTTAACCATTTTTAAGTGTATAATCTACTGGTATTGAGAGCATTCAGTGTTGTGTAGCCATCACCCCTATCAATTTCCAAAGCTTCTTCATCACTCCGAACAGTAACTTTGTACCCATTAAACAATAACTTTTCATTTCTCCCCATCCCAGGCCATGGTGACCATTATTGTACTTTTTGTCTCTTGAATTTGTGTATTGTAAATACCTCGGATAAGTGAAATCACACAATATTTGCTACTTTGAATCTGGCTAATTTTACTTAGGTTCTTTGTCTCTTGAATTTGTGTATTGTAAGTATCTCAGATAAGTGAAATCATACAACACTTGCTACTTTGAATCTGGCTAATTTTACTTAGGTTCGTAAGTAAAATTACATAAGGTTACATAAGTTTTACTTATGTTTAGGTTCGACCGTGTTATTGAATGTATCAGAATCCCATTTCTTTTTAAAGTTGAATAATATTCTCTAGTGCATATATCCAATATTTTGTTTGTTCATTCTTCCGTTGAGAGACATTTGAGTTGTTTCCACTTTTGGCTATTATAAATAATTCTGCTATGAAACTTGGTATACTAGTACCTGTTTGAATCCTTGCTTTCAGTTCTTTGGGGTGTAGACCTAGAAATGGAATTGCTGGGTCATAAGATAATTCTGTGTTTAACTTCTTTGAGTAATGGCAAACCATTTCCACCAAAGCTGCACCAATTTACATTCCCACCAACAATACAGAAGGGTTCTAATTTGTCCATATCCTTGACAACACTTGTTTTGTTTTTTTTTTTTAATAGCTATCCTGATTAGTATGAAGTTGTGTCTCATTGTGGTTTTGATTTGTATTCCCTTAATAAATTATATTGTGCATCTTTTTTTTTCTCCAAGTTTTTATTTGAATTCCAGGTAGTTAACATACAGTGTAATATTAGTTTCAGGTATAGAATTTAATGATTCATCCCTTACATACAACACCCAATGCTCATCACAATGAGGGCCCTCCTTGAACCCAACCCCTCACCCTTCTCCCCTCCAGTAACCATCAGGTTGTTCTCTATAATTAAGAGTCTGTTTTGTGGTTTGTCTCTCTCCCCCTTTCCCCCTCTGTGTTCATTTGTTTTGTTTCTTAAATTCCACCTATGAATTCATGCACTTATTGACCATTTGTGTATCTTCTTTGGGAAAAATGTCTATTCAAGTCCTTTGTTTTTTTAAAAAAATTGTTTTGTTTTGTTATTATTGTGCTACAGGAGTTCTTTTTATATCCTGATTATTACTCTTATCAGATATATGATCTGAAATATTTTCTTCCACTCTGTGGTTTGTCTTTTTAATATCTTAATAATGTTCTTAGATGCACAAGTGTTTTTAATTTTGCTGAAGTCCAAATGATCTATTTTTTGCCTATATATTTGGTATCATATCTAAGAAATTACTGCCAAATGCAATGCCATTTTTTGGCAGAATTTACATAGTTTTAGCTCTTTTGTTTAGATCTTGATTTATTTTGTGTCAATGTTTATATGCAGCACAAAATAAAGCTTTATTTTTTGGTATGTGGATATCCAATTTTCCCAGGACCATTTGTTGAAAAGACTGTCTTTTTTCCATTGAATGGTCTTCGTATTGTTGTCAAGAGTGATTTTATCTTATATAAGAGTTCATTTCCGTGCTCTGTTCAGTTCCGTTGGTCTGTATGTCTGCCCTTATGCCAATACCACACTGCACTCATTACTGCAGTTTTATAGTCAGTTTTGAAATCAGAAGTGTGAGTCCTCCACCTTTGTTCTTTTTCAAGATTGTTTTGGCTACTTGGGGTCCCTTGAGATTCCAAATTAATTTTAAGATGAGTTTTTCTATTCTTGCAAAAAAACATCATTAGGATTGTGAGAGGGATTGCACTGAATCTGTAGATACCCTTGGGCAGTACTATTATCCTAATGTAGTGAGTCTCACAAATCGTGAACACAAGATATCTTTACGTCATTTATGTCTTCTTTAATTTCTCTCAGAAATGTTTTGTCGTTTTCAATATATGTCTTTTGTCTCTTTGGTTAAATTTATTACTAAGTATTTTATTTTTTTGAGTGCTATTGTAAATAGAAATGTTTTCTTAATTTCCTTTGGGGATGGTTATTAGGGTATAGAAATACAACTGACTTGGGGGTTAGATTTTGTATCTTGCAACTTTGATGAATTTATATCTTCATTTTCATAGATTTTCTTGTGGAACATTTAGAATTTTCTACATGTAAGATTATGTCAGTTTTGAATACATAATTTTACTTCTTCTTTTCTAATTTGAATGTTTTCTTTATTTGTTTTTTACTCAAATGTTCTGGTTAGGATTTGCAGTACATTAATAGAAATGGTAAAAGCTGTCATCCTTGGTTTTGACCTTAAGGGAAAACTTCCAGTCTTTCACCATTGAGTATGATGTTAGCTACAGGTTTTTCATATATGGCCTTTATTATACAAGAGAAGTCTTCTTCTATTATTATTCTTATGTAGAATGTTTTTATCATGAAAAGGTATTGCAATTTATCAAATGCTTTTTCTGCATCAATTGAGATGGTTCTCTGTAATTTGTCTTTCTTTTTTCTATTAATGCTTTGTATTCCATTGATTGATTTATGTATTTTGAGCCATCTTTGCATTCCAGGAGTAAGTCACACTTAGTGATTTTACTATGCTGCTAAATTCAATATGCTAGTATTTTGTTGAAGAATTTTTTATCATTATTCTTGATCTGTAGTTTCTTGCATCATCTTTGTCTAGCTTTAGTATTGAAGTAATGCTCACCTCATAGAATGAGATAGGAAATGGTCTTTACTCTTCAATATTTTTGGGAAAGTTTGAGAAGAACTGATATTTCTTAATATTTTTTCACTTTTCTCTGTCCTTCTTTTGGATATTTGAAGATGCATTGCTATTTCCCTTTTACTTGTTTATTTATTTTCTTACATTTTAAAAATTGAAGTGAAAAATGTATGTAAGTAATTAAAACAGTGTGTTGTTGGCATAAGGACAAATGTATGGAGAATAGAATATCGTTTAGGGTCCAGAAATAAACCCATATTTTTATGGCCTGTTGGTTTTTGACAAGGATACCTAGATCATTTAGTGGGGAGAGAATGGTCTCTTGAATAAATGGTGCCTGGACAACTGGGTATTCACTATACAATGAAACTGGACCTGCCCTTCATGCCATAAATAAAAAAAAAAAATTAAAACCAAATGGATCAATGACCTAAATATAATAGCTAGAAATATAAAACAGAAGAAAACATAGGGATAAATCTTCATTACCTTGGATTTGGTAATCCTTTTATTTTTATTTATTTATTTTTTCATTTTGAGAGAGGCAGAGTACGAGCAGGGGAGAGGCAGAGAGAGAGGGAGAGAAGAAATTCCAAGCAGGCTCCTAGTGGTCAGTGTGCAGAGCC